>NW_027670880.1:0-21663 GCF_964199315.1 Orbicella franksi
AGAGAACCGACATGAATGACATCAGACCATCATGATAAAAGGGGTCAATTAACTTCGTTCGCCATTGACCGAGAAAATTGAACTTGAGGTGATACATGTCTCAGTTAAAAGCGACGTTTCGCGTTAGTTGAAAACACAATAAGATAGATAGATAGAAACTTTATTAAGAATGCCATCAGCCGACTAGCTGGGGGAAAACTCCCCTACTAATACGGGGACATAACAAAAACTGAAAAAAACAACCTAAAATGTGCTGTGAGTAGAATTCATTCTTAGTAAATCATCTTTGCGCGCTCATTGCTCGAACAGAGACAGCCGGCAATACCTCTGAAACTCTAAGCAGTTCACACGGGCCTCTGTCGGTATGAAATCAATCAGAGCTTGGAGAAAATAGCTCCACTTTAACTAAGTTAATTGAAGGCGGTTTTACCCGACAAAAACGAAACTAATCATCAAAAGAAAACTGAGAGAGCAAAGGCTTTTTATGTAATGTAGTAGGCCGAGTAGCTACTCAACTCTACGCACCTCAGAGAAAAATCCAGCCACCGACACTGCGTCCCGATGGTGGCGAATTGACGTCCGGCCAGCAGATGATATATGCCTCGATCTAGACACCGGCACAGGAGAGAGAACCGACATGAATGACATCAGACCATCATGATAAAAGGGGTCAATTAACTTCGTTCGCCATTGACCGAGAAAATTGAACTTGAGGTGATACATGTCTCAGTTAAAAGCGACGTTTCGCGTTAGTTGAAAACACAATAAGATAGATAGATAGAAACTTTATTAAGAATGCCATCAGCCGACTAGCTGGGGGAAAACTCCCCTACTAATACGGGGACATAACAAAAACTGAAAAAAACAACCTAAAATGTGCTGTGAGTAGAATTCATTCTTAGTAAATCATCTTTGCGCGCTCATTGCTCGAACAGAGACAGCCGGCAATACCTCTGAAACTCTAAGCAGTTCACACGGGCCTCTGTCGGTATGAAATCAATCAGAGCTTGGAGAAAATAGCTCCACTTTAACTAAGTTAATTGAAGGCGGTTTTACCCGACAAAAACGAAACTAATCATCAAAAGAAAACTGAGAGAGCAAAGGCTTTTTATGTAATGTAGTAGGCCGAGTAGCTACTCAACTCTACGCACCTCAGAGAAAAATCCAGCCACCGACACTGCGTCCCGATGGTGGCGAATTGACGTCCGGCCAGCAGATGATATATGCCTCGATCTAGACACCGGCACAGGAGAGAGAACCGACATGAATGACATCAGACCATCATGATAAAAGGGGTCAATTAACTTCGTTCGCCATTGACCGAGAAAATTGAACTTGAGGTGATACATGTCTCAGTTAAAAGCGACGTTTCGCGTTAGTTGAAAACACAATAAGATAGATAGATAGAAACTTTATTAAGAATGCCATCAGCCGACTAGCTGGGGGAAAACTCCCCTACTAATACGGGGACATAACAAAAACTGAAAAAACAACCTAAAATGTGCTGTGAGTAGAATTCATTCTTAGTAAATCATCTTTGCGCGCTCATTGCTCGAACAGAGACAGCCGGCAATACCTCTGAAACTCTAAGCAGTTCACACGGGCCTCTGTCGGTATGAAATCAATCAGAGCTTGGAGAAAATAGCTCCACTTTAACTAAGTTAATTGAAGGCGGTTTTACCCGACAAAAACGAAACTAATCATCAAAAGAAAACTGAGAGAGCAAAGGCTTTTTATGTAATGTAGTAGGCCGAGTAGCTACTCAACTCTACGCACCTCAGAGAAAAATCCAGCCACCGACACTGCGTCCGATGGTGGCGAATTGACGTCCGGCCAGCAGATGATATATGCCTCGATCTAGACACCGGCACAGGAGAGAGAACCGACATGAATGACATCAGACCATCATGATAAAAGGGGTCAATTAACTTCGTTCGCCATTGACCGAGAAAATTGAACTTGAGGTGATACATGTCTCAGTTAAAAGCGACGTTTCGCGTTAGTTGAAAACACAATAAGATAGATAGATAGAAACTTTATTAAGAATGCCATCAGCCGACTAGCTGGGGGAAAACTCCCCTACTAATACGGGGACATAACAAAAACTGAAAAAAACAACCTAAAATGTGCTGTGAGTAGAATTCATTCTTAGTAAATCATCTTTGCGCGCTCATTGCTCGAACAGAGACAGCCGGCAATACCTCTGAAACTCTAAGCAGTTCACACGGGCCTCTGTCGGTATGAAATCAATCAGAGCTTGGAGAAAATAGCTCCACTTTAACTAAGTTAATTGAAGGCGGTTTTACCCGACAAAAACGAAACTAATCATCAAAAGAAAACTGAGAGAGCAAAGGCTTTTTATGTAATGTAGTAGGCCGAGTAGCTACTCAACTCTACGCACCTCAGAGAAAAATCCAGCCACCGACACTGCGTCCCGATGGTGGCGAATTGACGTCCGGCCAGCAGATGATATATGCCTCGATCTAGACACCGGCACAGGAGAGAGAACCGACATGAATGACATCAGACCATCATGATAAAAGGGGTCAATTAACTTCGTTCGCCATTGACCGAGAAAATTGAACTTGAGGTGATACATGTCTCAGTTAAAAGCGACGTTTCGCGTTAGTTGAAAACACAATAAGATAGATAGATAGAAACTTTATTAAGAATGCCATCAGCCGACTAGCTGGGGGAAAACTCCCCTACTAATACGGGGACATAACAAAAACTGAAAAAAACAACCTAAAATGTGCTGTGAGTAGAATTCATTCTTAGTAAATCATCTTTGCGCGCTCATTGCTCGAACAGAGACAGCCGGCAATACCTCTGAAACTCTAAGCAGTTCACACGGGCCTCTGTCGGTATGAAATCAATCAGAGCTTGGAGAAAATAGCTCCACTTTAACTAAGTTAATTGAAGGCGGTTTTACCCGACAAAAACGAAACTAATCATCAAAAGAAAACTGAGAGAGCAAAGGCTTTTTATGTAATGTAGTAGGCCGAGTAGCTACTCAACTCTACGCACCTCAGAGAAAAATCCAGCCACCGACACTGCGTCCCGATGGTGGCGAATTGACGTCCGGCCAGCAGATGATATATGCCTCGATCTAGACACCGGCACAGGAGAGAGAACCGACATGAATGACATCAGACCATCATGATAAAAGGGGTCAATTAACTTCGTTCGCCATTGACCGAGAAAATTGAACTTGAGGTGATACATGTCTCAGTTAAAAGCGACGTTTCGCGTTAGTTGAAAACACAATAAGATAGATAGATAGAAACTTTATTAAGAATGCCATCAGCCGACTAGCTGGGGGAAAACTCCCCTACTAATACGGGGACATAACAAAAACTGAAAAAAACAACCTAAAATGTGCTGTGAGTAGAATTCATTCTTAGTAAATCATCTTTGCGCGCTCATTGCTCGAACAGAGACAGCCGGCAATACCTCTGAAACTCTAAGCAGTTCACACGGGCCTCTGTCGGTATGAAATCAATCAGAGCTTGGAGAAAATAGCTCCACTTTAACTAAGTTAATTGAAGGCGGTTTTACCCGACAAAAACGAAACTAATCATCAAAAGAAAACTGAGAGAGCAAAGGCTTTTTATGTAATGTAGTAGGCCGAGTAGCTACTCAACTCTACGCACCTCAGAGAAAAATCCAGCCACCGACACTGCGTCCCGATGGTGGCGAATTGACGTCCGGCCAGCAGATGATATATGCCTCGATCTAGACACCGGCACAGGAGAGAGAACCGACATGAATGACATCAGACCATCATGATAAAAGGGGTCAATTAACTTCGTTCGCCATTGACCGAGAAAATTGAACTTGAGGTGATACATGTCTCAGTTAAAAGCGACGTTTCGCGTTAGTTGAAAACACAATAAGATAGATAGATAGAAACTTTATTAAGAATGCCATCAGCCGACTAGCTGGGGGAAAACTCCCCTACTAATACGGGGACATAACAAAAACTGAAAAAACAACCTAAAATGTGCTGTGAGTAGAATTCATTCTTAGTAAATCATCTTTGCGCGCTCATTGCTCGAACAGAGACAGCCGGCAATACCTCTGAAACTCTAAGCAGTTCACACGGGCCTCTGTCGGTATGAAATCAATCAGAGCTTGGAGAAAATAGCTCCACTTTAACTAAGTTAATTGAAGGCGGTTTTACCCGACAAAAACGAAACTAATCATCAAAAGAAAACTGAGAGAGCAAAGGCTTTTTATGTAATGTAGTAGGCCGAGTAGCTACTCAACTCTACGCACCTCAGAGAAAAATCCAGCCACCGACACTGCGTCCCGATGGTGGCGAATTGACGTCCGGCCAGCAGATGATATATGCCTCGATCTAGACACCGGCACAGGAGAGAGAACCGACATGAATGACATCAGACCATCATGATAAAAGGGGTCAATTAACTTCGTTCGCCATTGACCGAGAAAATTGAACTTGAGGTGATACATGTCTCAGTTAAAAGCGACGTTTCGCGTTAGTTGAAAACACAATAAGATAGATAGATAGAAACTTTATTAAGAATGCCATCAGCCGACTAGCTGGGGGAAAACTCCCCTACTAATACGGGGACATAACAAAAACTGAAAAAAACAACCTAAAATGTGCTGTGAGTAGAATTCATTCTTAGTAAATCATCTTTGCGCGCTCATTGCTCGAACAGAGACAGCCGGCAATACCTCTGAAACTCTAAGCAGTTCACACGGGCCTCTGTCGGTATGAAATCAATCAGAGCTTGGAGAAAATAGCTCCACTTTAACTAAGTTAATTGAAGGCGGTTTTACCCGACAAAAACGAAACTAATCATCAAAAGAAAACTGAGAGAGCAAAGGCTTTTTATGTAATGTAGTAGGCCGAGTAGCTACTCAACTCTACGCACCTCAGAGAAAAATCCAGCCACCGACACTGCGTCCCGATGGTGGCGAATTGACGTCCGGCCAGCAGATGATATATGCCTCGATCTAGACACCGGCACAGGAGAGAGAACCGACATGAATGACATCAGACCATCATGATAAAAGGGGTCAATTAACTTCGTTCGCCATTGACCGAGAAAATTGAACTTGAGGTGATACATGTCTCAGTTAAAAGCGACGTTTCGCGTTAGTTGAAAACACAATAAGATAGATAGATAGAAACTTTATTAAGAATGCCATCAGCCGACTAGCTGGGGGAAAACTCCCCTACTAATACGGGGACATAACAAAAACTGAAAAAAACAACCTAAAATGTGCTGTGAGTAGAATTCATTCTTAGTAAATCATCTTTGCGCGCTCATTGCTCGAACAGAGACAGCCGGCAATACCTCTGAAACTCTAAGCAGTTCACACGGGCCTCTGTCGGTATGAAATCAATCAGAGCTTGGAGAAAATAGCTCCACTTTAACTAAGTTAATTGAAGGCGGTTTTACCCGACAAAAACGAAACTAATCATCAAAAGAAAACTGAGAGAGCAAAGGCTTTTTATGTAATGTAGTAGGCCGAGTAGCTACTCAACTCTACGCACCTCAGAGAAAAATCCAGCCACCGACACTGCGTCCCGATGGTGGCGAATTGACGTCCGGCCAGTAGATGATATATGCCTCGATCTAGACACCGGCACAGGAGAGAGAACCGACATGAATGACATCAGACCATCATGATAAAAGGGGTCAATTAACTTCGTTCGCCATTGACCGAGAAAATTGAACTTGAGGTGATACATGTCTCAGTTAAAAGCGACGTTTCGCGTTAGTTGAAAACACAATAAGATAGATAGATAGAAACTTTATTAAGAATGCCATCAGCCGACTAGCTGGGGGAAAACTCCCCTACTAATACGGGGACATAACAAAAACTGAAAAAAACAACCTAAAATGTGCTGTGAGTAGAATTCATTCTTAGTAAATCATCTTTGCGCGCTCATTGCTCGAACAGAGACAGCCGGCAATACCTCTGAAACTCTAAGCAGTTCACACGGGCCTCTGTCGGTATGAAATCAATCAGAGCTTGGAGAAAATAGCTCCACTTTAACTAAGTTAATTGAAGGCGGTTTTACCCGACAAAAACGAAACTAATCATCAAAAGAAAACTGAGAGAGCAAAGGCTTTTTATGTAATGTAGTAGGCCGAGTAGCTACTCAACTCTACGCACCTCAGAGAAAAATCCAGCCACCGACACTGCGTCCCGATGGTGGCGAATTGACGTCCGGCCAGCAGATGATATATGCCTCGATCTAGACACCGGCACAGGAGAGAGAACCGACATGAATGACATCAGACCATCATGATAAAAGGGGTCAATTAACTTCGTTCGCCATTGACCGAGAAAATTGAACTTGAGGTGATACATGTCTCAGTTAAAAGCGACGTTTCGCGTTAGTTGAAAACACAATAAGATAGATAGATAGAAACTTTATTAAGAATGCCATCAGCCGACTAGCTGGGGGAAAACTCCCCTACTAATACGGGGACATAACAAAAACTGAAAAAAACAACCTAAAATGTGCTGTGAGTAGAATTCATTCTTAGTAAATCATCTTTGCGCGCTCATTGCTCGAACAGAGACAGCCGGCAATACCTCTGAAACTCTAAGCAGTTCACACGGGCCTCTGTCGGTATGAAATCAATCAGAGCTTGGAGAAAATAGCTCCACTTTAACTAAGTTAATTGAAGGCGGTTTTACCCGACAAAAACGAAACTAATCATCAAAAGAAAACTGAGAGAGCAAAGGCTTTTTATGTAATGTAGTAGGCCGAGTAGCTACTCAACTCTACGCACCTCAGAGAAAAATCCAGCCACCGACACTGCGTCCCGATGGTGGCGAATTGACGTCCGGCCAGCAGATGATATATGCCTCGATCTAGACACCGGCACAGGAGAGAGAACCGACATGAATGACATCAGACCATCATGATAAAAGGGGTCAATTAACTTCGTTCGCCATTGACCGAGAAAATTGAACTTGAGGTGATACATGTCTCAGTTAAAAGCGACGTTTCGCGTTAGTTGAAAACACAATAAGATAGATAGATAGAAACTTTATTAAGAATGCCATCAGCCGACTAGCTGGGGGAAAACTCCCCTACTAATACGGGGACATAACAAAAACTGAAAAAAACAACCTAAAATGTGCTGTGAGTAGAATTCATTCTTAGTAAATCATCTTTGCGCGCTCATTGCTCGAACAGAGACAGCCGGCAATACCTCTGAAACTCTAAGCAGTTCACACGGGCCTCTGTCGGTATGAAATCAATCAGAGCTTGGAGAAAATAGCTCCACTTTAACTAAGTTAATTGAAGGCGGTTTTACCCGACAAAAACGAAACTAATCATCAAAAGAAAACTGAGAGAGCAAAGGCTTTTTATGTAATGTAGTAGGCCGAGTAGCTACTCAACTCTACGCACCTCAGAGAAAAATCCAGCCACCGACACTGCGTCCCGATGGTGGCGAATTGACGTCCGGCCAGCAGATGATATATGCCTCGATCTAGACACCGGCACAGGAGAGAGAACCGACATGAATGACATCAGACCATCATGATAAAAGGGGTCAATTAACTTCGTTCGCCATTGACCGAGAAAATTGAACTTGAGGTGATACATGTCTCAGTTAAAAGCGACGTTTCGCGTTAGTTGAAAACACAATAAGATAGATAGATAGAAACTTTATTAAGAATGCCATCAGCCGACTAGCTGGGGGAAAACTCCCCTACTAATACGGGGACATAACAAAAACTGAAAAAAACAACCTAAAATGTGCTGTGAGTAGAATTCATTCTTAGTAAATCATCTTTGCGCGCTCATTGCTCGAACAGAGACAGCCGGCAATACCTCTGAAACTCTAAGCAGTTCACACGGGCCTCTGTCGGTATGAAATCAATCAGAGCTTGGAGAAAATAGCTCCACTTTAACTAAGTTAATTGAAGGCGGTTTTACCCGACAAAAACGAAACTAATCATCAAAAGAAAACTGAGAGAGCAAAGGCTTTTTATGTAATGTAGTAGGCCGAGTAGCTACTCAACTCTACGCACCTCAGAGAAAAATCCAGCCACCGACACTGCGTCCCGATGGTGGCGAATTGACGTCCGGCCAGCAGATGATATATGCCTCGATCTAGACACCGGCACAGGAGAGAGAACCGACATGAATGACATCAGACCATCATGATAAAAGGGGTCAATTAACTTCGTTCGCCATTGACCGAGAAAATTGAACTTGAGGTGATACATGTCTCAGTTAAAAGCGACGTTTCGCGTTAGTTGAAAACACAATAAGATAGATAGATAGAAACTTTATTAAGAATGCCATCAGCCGACTAGCTGGGGGAAAACTCCCCTACTAATACGGGGACATAACAAAAACTGAAAAAAACAACCTAAAATGTGCTGTGAGTAGAATTCATTCTTAGTAAATCATCTTTGCGCGCTCATTGCTCGAACAGAGACAGCCGGCAATACCTCTGAAACTCTAAGCAGTTCACACGGGCCTCTGTCGGTATGAAATCAATCAGAGCTTGGAGAAAATAGCTCCACTTTAACTAAGTTAATTGAAGGCGGTTTTACCCGACAAAAACGAAACTAATCATCAAAAGAAAACTGAGAGAGCAAAGGCTTTTTATGTAATGTAGTAGGCCGAGTAGCTACTCAACTCTACGCACCTCAGAGAAAAATCCAGCCACCGACACTGCGTCCCGATGGTGGCGAATTGACGTCCGGCCAGCAGATGATATATGCCTCGATCTAGACACCGGCACAGGAGAGAGAACCGACATGAATGACATCAGACCATCATGATAAAAGGGGTCAATTAACTTCGTTCGCCATTGACCGAGAAAATTGAACTTGAGGTGATACATGTCTCAGTTAAAAGCGACGTTTCGCGTTAGTTGAAAACACAATAAGATAGATAGATAGAAACTTTATTAAGAATGCCATCAGCCGACTAGCTGGGGGAAAACTCCCCTACTAATACGGGGACATAACAAAAACTGAAAAAAACAACCTAAAATGTGCTGTGAGTAGAATTCATTCTTAGTAAATCATCTTTGCGCGCTCATTGCTCGAACAGAGACAGCCGGCAATACCTCTGAAACTCTAAGCAGTTCACACGGGCCTCTGTCGGTATGAAATCAATCAGAGCTTGGAGAAAATAGCTCCACTTTAACTAAGTTAATTGAAGGCGGTTTTACCCGACAAAAACGAAACTAATCATCAAAAGAAAACTGAGAGAGCAAAGGCTTTTTATGTAATGTAGTAGGCCGAGTAGCTACTCAACTCTACGCACCTCAGAGAAAAATCCAGCCACCGACACTGCGTCCCGATGGTGGCGAATTGACGTCCGGCCAGCAGATGATATATGCCTCGATCTAGACACCGGCACAGGAGAGAGAACCGACATGAATGACATCAGACCATCATGATAAAAGGGGTCAATTAACTTCGTTCGCCATTGACCGAGAAAATTGAACTTGAGGTGATACATGTCTCAGTTAAAAGCGACGTTTCGCGTTAGTTGAAAACACAATAAGATAGATAGATAGAAACTTTATTAAGAATGCCATCAGCCGACTAGCTGGGGGAAAACTCCCCTACTAATACGGGGACATAACAAAAACTGAAAAAAACAACCTAAAATGTGCTGTGAGTAGAATTCATTCTTAGTAAATCATCTTTGCGCGCTCATTGCTCGAACAGAGACAGCCGGCAATACCTCTGAAACTCTAAGCAGTTCACACGGGCCTCTGTCGGTATGAAATCAATCAGAGCTTGGAGAAAATAGCTCCACTTTAACTAAGTTAATTGAAGGCGGTTTTACCCGACAAAAACGAAACTAATCATCAAAAGAAAACTGAGAGAGCAAAGGCTTTTTATGTAATGTAGTAGGCCGAGTAGCTACTCAACTCTACGCACCTCAGAGAAAAATCCAGCCACCGACACTGCGTCCCGATGGTGGCGAATTGACGTCCGGCCAGCAGATGATATATGCCTCGATCTAGACACCGGCACAGGAGAGAGAACCGACATGAATGACATCAGACCATCATGATAAAAGGGGTCAATTAACTTCGTTCGCCATTGACCGAGAAAATTGAACTTGAGGTGATACATGTCTCAGTTAAAAGCGACGTTTCGCGTTAGTTGAAAACACAATAAGATAGATAGATAGAAACTTTATTAAGAATGCCATCAGCCGACTAGCTGGGGGAAAACTCCCCTACTAATACGGGGACATAACAAAAACTGAAAAAAACAACCTAAAATGTGCTGTGAGTAGAATTCATTCTTAGTAAATCATCTTTGCGCGCTCATTGCTCGAACAGAGACAGCCGGCAATACCTCTGAAACTCTAAGCAGTTCACACGGGCCTCTGTCGGTATGAAATCAATCAGAGCTTGGAGAAAATAGCTCCACTTTAACTAAGTTAATTGAAGGCGGTTTTACCCGACAAAAACGAAACTAATCATCAAAAGAAAACTGAGAGAGCAAAGGCTTTTTATGTAATGTAGTAGGCCGAGTAGCTACTCAACTCTACGCACCTCAGAGAAAAATCCAGCCACCGACACTGCGTCCCGATGGTGGCGAATTGACGTCCGGCCAGCAGATGATATATGCCTCGATCTAGACACCGGCACAGGAGAGAGAACCGACATGAATGACATCAGACCATCATGATAAAAGGGGTCAATTAACTTCGTTCGCCATTGACCGAGAAAATTGAACTTGAGGTGATACATGTCTCAGTTAAAAGCGACGTTTCGCGTTAGTTGAAAACACAATAAGATAGATAGATAGAAACTTTATTAAGAATGCCATCAGCCGACTAGCTGGGGGAAAACTCCCCTACTAATACGGGGACATAACAAAAACTGAAAAAAACAACCTAAAATGTGCTGTGAGTAGAATTCATTCTTAGTAAATCATCTTTGCGCGCTCATTGCTCGAACAGAGACAGCCGGCAATACCTCTGAAACTCTAAGCAGTTCACACGGGCCTCTGTCGGTATGAAATCAATCAGAGCTTGGAGAAAATAGCTCCACTTTAACTAAGTTAATTGAAGGCGGTTTTACCCGACAAAAACGAAACTAATCATCAAAAGAAAACTGAGAGAGCAAAGGCTTTTTATGTAATGTAGTAGGCCGAGTAGCTACTCAACTCTACGCACCTCAGAGAAAAATCCAGCCACCGACACTGCGTCCCGATGGTGGCGAATTGACGTCCGGCCAGCAGATGATATATGCCTCGATCTAGACACCGGCACAGGAGAGAGAACCGACATGAATGACATCAGACCATCATGATAAAAGGGGTCAATTAACTTCGTTCGCCATTGACCGAGAAAATTGAACTTGAGGTGATACATGTCTCAGTTAAAAGCGACGTTTCGCGTTAGTTGAAAACACAATAAGATAGATAGATAGAAACTTTATTAAGAATGCCATCAGCCGACTAGCTGGGGGAAAACTCCCCTACTAATACGGGGACATAACAAAAACTGAAAAAAACAACCTAAAATGTGCTGTGAGTAGAATTCATTCTTAGTAAATCATCTTTGCGCGCTCATTGCTCGAACAGAGACAGCCGGCAATACCTCTGAAACTCTAAGCAGTTCACACGGGCCTCTGTCGGTATGAAATCAATCAGAGCTTGGAGAAAATAGCTCCACTTTAACTAAGTTAATTGAAGGCGGTTTTACCCGACAAAAACGAAACTAATCATCAAAAGAAAACTGAGAGAGCAAAGGCTTTTTATGTAATAGTAGTAGGCCGAGTAGCTACTCAACTCTACGCACCTCAGAGAAAAATCCAGCCACCGACACTGCGTCCCGATGGTGGCGAATTGACGTCCGGCCAGCAGATGATATATGCCTCGATCTAGACACCGGCACAGGAGAGAGAACCGACATGAATGACATCAGACCATCATGATAAAAGGGGTCAATTAACTTCGTTCGCCATTGACCGAGAAAATTGAACTTGAGGTGATACATGTCTCAGTTAAAAGCGACGTTTCGCGTTAGTTGAAAACACAATAAGATAGATAGATAGAAACTTTATTAAGAATGCCATCAGCCGACTAGCTGGGGGAAAACTCCCCTACTAATACGGGGACATAACAAAAACTGAAAAAAACAACCTAAAATGTGCTGTGAGTAGAATTCATTCTTAGTAAATCATCTTTGCGCGCTCATTGCTCGAACAGAGACAGCCGGCAATACCTCTGAAACTCTAAGCAGTTCACACGGGCCTCTGTCGGTATGAAATCAATCAGAGCTTGGAGAAAATAGCTCCACTTTAACTAAGTTAATTGAAGGCGGTTTTACCCGACAAAAACGAAACTAATCATCAAAAGAAAACTGAGAGAGCAAAGGCTTTTTATGTAATGTAGTAGGCCGAGTAGCTACTCAACTCTACGCACCTCAGAGAAAAATCCAGCCACCGACACTGCGTCCCGATGGTGGCGAATTGACGTCCGGCCAGCAGATGATATATGCCTCGATCTAGACACCGGCACAGGAGAGAGAACCGACATGAATGACATCAGACCATCATGATAAAAGGGGTCAATTAACTTCGTTCGCCATTGACCGAGAAAATTGAACTTGAGGTGATACATGTCTCAGTTAAAAGCGACGTTTCGCGTTAGTTGAAAACACAATAAGATAGATAGATAGAAACTTTATTAAGAATGCCATCAGCCGACTAGCTGGGGGAAAACTCCCCTACTAATACGGGGACATAACAAAAACTGAAAAAAACAACCTAAAATGTGCTGTGAGTAGAATTCATTCTTAGTAAATCATCTTTGCGCGCTCATTGCTCGAACAGAGACAGCCGGCAATACCTCTGAAACTCTAAGCAGTTCACACGGGCCTCTGTCGGTATGAAATCAATCAGAGCTTGGAGAAAATAGCTCCACTTTAACTAAGTTAATTGAAGGCGGTTTTACCCGACAAAAACGAAACTAATCATCAAAAGAAAACTGAGAGAGCAAAGGCTTTTTATGTAATGTAGTAGGCCGAGTAGCTACTCAACTCTACGCACCTCAGAGAAAAATCCAGCCACCGACACTGCGTCCCGATGGTGGCGAATTGACGTCCGGCCAGCAGATGATATATGCCTCGATCTAGACACCGGCACAGGAGAGAGAACCGACATGAATGACATCAGACCATCATGATAAAAGGGGTCAATTAACTTCGTTCGCCATTGACCGAGAAAATTGAACTTGAGGTGATATTTTTATTTTGGGCTTTGGAACCTGGCAAGTCGCGGAAGATCCGGTTGCCAGGTTACATCGGTAGTAGTTATTTCGTTCCCAGGATAGCTCGGTAGATAAAAACTCCCCTACTAATACGGGGACATAACAAAAACTGAAAAAAACAACCTAAAATGTGCTGTGAGTAGAATTCATTCTTAGTAAATCATCTTTGCGCGCTCATTGCTCGAACAGAGACAGCCGGCAATACCTCTGAAACTCTAAGCAGTTCACACGGGCCTCTGTCGGTATGAAATCAATCAGAGCTTGGAGAAAATAGCTCCACTTTAACTAAGTTAATTGAAGGCGGTTTTACCCGACAAAAACGAAACTAATCATCAAAAGAAAACTGAGAGAGCAAAGGCTTTTTATGTAATGTAGTAGGCCGAGTAGCTACTCAACTCTACGCACCTCAGAGAAAAATCCAGCCACCGACACTGCGTCCCGATGGTGGCGAATTGACGTCCGGCCAGCAGATGATATATGCCTCGATCTAGACACCGGCACAGGAGAGAGAACCGACATGAATGACATCAGACCATCATGATAAAAGGGGTCAATTAACTTCGTTCGCCATTGACCGAGAAAATTGAACTTGAGGTGATACATGTCTCAGTTAAAAGCGACGTTTCGCGTTAGTTGAAAACACAATAAGATAGATAGATAGAAACTTTATTAAGAATGCCATCAGCCGACTAGCTGGGGGAAAACTCCCCTACTAATACGGGGACATAACAAAAACTGAAAAAAACAACCTAAAATGTGCTGTGAGTAGAATTCATTCTTAGTAAATCATCTTTGCGCGCTCATTGCTCGAACAGAGACAGCCGGCAATACCTCTGAAACTCTAAGCAGTTCACACGGGCCTCTGTCGGTATGAAATCAATCAGAGCTTGGAGAAAATAGCTCCACTTTAACTAAGTTAATTGAAGGCGGTTTTACCCGACAAAAACGAAACTAATCATCAAAAGAAAACTGAGAGAGCAAAGGCTTTTTATGTAATGTAGTAGGCCGAGTAGCTACTCAACTCTACGCACCTCAGAGAAAAATCCAGCCACCGACACTGCGTCCCGATGGTGGCGAATTGACGTCCGGCCAGCAGATGATATATGCCTCGATCTAGACACCGGCACAGGAGAGAGAACCGACATGAATGACATCAGACCATCATGATAAAAGGGGTCAATTAACTTCGTTCGCCATTGACCGAGAAAATTGAACTTGAGGTGATACATGTCTCAGTTAAAAGCGACGTTTCGCGTTAGTTGAAAACACAATAAGATAGATAGATAGAAACTTTATTAAGAATGCCATCAGCCGACTAGCTGGGGGAAAACTCCCCTACTAATACGGGGACATAACAAAAACTGAAAAAAACAACCTAAAATGTGCTGTGAGTAGAATTCATTCTTAGTAAATCATCTTTGCGCGCTCATTGCTCGAACAGAGACAGCCGGCAATACCTCTGAAACTCTAAGCAGTTCACACGGGCCTCTGTCGGTATGAAATCAATCAGAGCTTGGAGAAAATAGCTCCACTTTAACTAAGTTAATTGAAGGCGGTTTTACCCGACAAAAACGAAACTAATCATCAAAAGAAAACTGAGAGAGCAAAGGCTTTTTATGTAATGTAGTAGGCCGAGTAGCTACTCAACTCTACGCACCTCAGAGAAAAATCCAGCCACCGACACTGCGTCCCGATGGTGGCGAATTGACGTCCGGCCAGCAGATGATATATGCCTCGATCTAGACACCGGCACAGGAGAGAGAACCGACATGAATGACATCAGACCATCATGATAAAAGGGGTCAATTAACTTCGTTCGCCATTGACCGAGAAAATTGAACTTGAGGTGATACATGTCTCAGTTAAAAGCGACGTTTCGCGTTAGTTGAAAACACAATAAGATAGATAGATAGAAACTTTATTAAGAATGCCATCAGCCGACTAGCTGGGGGAAAACTCCCCTACTAATACGGGGACATAACAAAAACTGAAAAAAACAACCTAAAATGTGCTGTGAGTAGAATTCATTCTTAGTAAATCATCTTTGCGCGCTCATTGCTCGAACAGAGACAGCCGGCAATACCTCTGAAACTCTAAGCAGTTCACACGGGCCTCTGTCGGTATGAAATCAATCAGAGCTTGGAGAAAATAGCTCCACTTTAACTAAGTTAATTGAAGGCGGTTTTACCCGACAAAAACGAAACTAATCATCAAAAGAAAACTGAGAGAGCAAAGGCTTTTTATGTAATGTAGTAGGCCGAGTAGCTACTCAACTCTACGCACCTCAGAGAAAAATCCAGCCACCGACACTGCGTCCCGATGGTGGCGAATTGACGTCCGGCCAGCAGATGATATATGCCTCGATCTAGACACCGGCACAGGAGAGAGAACCGACATGAATGACATCAGACCATCATGATAAAAGGGGTCAATTAACTTCGTTCGCCATTGACCGAGAAAATTGAACTTGAGGTGATACATGTCTCAGTTAAAAGCGACGTTTCGCGTTAGTTGAAAACACAATAAGATAGATAGATAGAAACTTTATTAAGAATGCCATCAGCCGACTAGCTGGGGGAAAACTCCCCTACTAATACGGGGACATAACAAAAACTGAAAAAAACAACCTAAAATGTGCTGTGAGTAGAATTCATTCTTAGTAAATCATCTTTGCGCGCTCATTGCTCGAACAGAGACAGCCGGCAATACCTCTGAAACTCTAAGCAGTTCACACGGGCCTCTGTCGGTATGAAATCAATCAGAGCTTGGAGAAATAGCTCCACTTTAACTAAGTTAATTGAAGGCGGTTTTACCCGACAAAAACGAAACTAATCATCAAAAGAAAACTGAGAGAGCAAAGGCTTTTTATGTAATGTAGTAGGCCGAGTAGCTACTCAACTCTACGCACCCTCAGAGAAAAATCCAGCCACCGACACTGCGTCCCGATGGTGGCGAATTGACGTCCGGCCAGCAGATGATATATGCCTCGATCTAGACACCGGCACAGGAGAGAGAACCGACATGAATGACATCAGACCATCATGATAAAAGGGTCAATTAACTTCGTTCGCCATTGACCGAGAAAATTGAACTTGAGGTGATACATGTCTCAGTTAAAAGCGACGTTTCGCGTTAGTTGAAAACACAATAAGATAGATAGATAGAAACTTTATTAAGAATGCCATCAGCCGACTAGCTGGGGGAAAACTCCCCTACTAATACGGGGACATAACAAAAACTGAAAAAAACAACCTAAAATGTGCTGTGAGTAGAATTCATTCTTAGTAAATCATCTTTGCGCGCTCATTGCTCGAACAGAGACAGCCGGCAATACCTCTGAAACTCTAAGCAGTTCACACGGGCCTCTGTCGGTATGAAATCAATCAGAGCTTGGAGAAAATAGCTCCACTTTAACTAAGTTAATTGAAGGCGGTTTTACCCGACAAAAACGAAACTAATCATCAAAAGAAAACTGAGAGAGCAAAGGCTTTTTATGTAATGTAGTAGGCCGAGTAGCTACTCAACTCTACGCACCTCAGAGAAAAATCCAGCCACCGACACTGCGTCCCGATGGTGGCGAATTGACGTCCGGCCAGCAGATGATATATGCCTCGATCTAGACACCGGCACAGGAGAGAGAACCGACATGAATGACATCAGACCATCATGATAAAAGGGGTCAATTAACTTCGTTCGCCATTGACCGAGAAAATTGAACTTGAGGTGATATTTTTATTTTGGGCTTTGGAACCTGGCAAGTCGCGGAAGATCCGGTTGCCAGGTTACATCGGTAGTAGTTATTTCGTTCCCAGGATAGCTCGGTAGATAGGGTCGCAGAGACTTGTTGGATTTTAGCACGGTTTTACCCGAATTAAATCCCACAAGTCCTTGCAACCCTTTGGAATATCTACCGAGAGACCCTGGGTACTAAGGATATCTGATATATATTTGTGCGTTGACCACTGGACCGATGTATTAGAGGCTCAAAGAAAACTGTGCATGTGTTTCTTCGCACAAGTGAGTAATGAACTGAAGTGAAAAACGTTTTACGTCGTTGGCGTCGGAAGGCGACAAAAACGAAACTAATCATCAAAAGAAAACTGAGAGAGCAAAGGCTTTTTATGTAATGTAGTAGGCCGAGTAGCTACTCAACTCTACGCACCTCAGAGAAAAATCCAGCCACCGACACTGCGTCCCGATGGTGGCGAATTGACGTCCGGCCAGCAGATGATATATGCCTCGATCTAGACACCGGCACAGGAGAGAGAACCGACATGAATGACATCAGACCATCATGATAAAAGGGGTCAATTAACTTCGTTCGCCATTGACCGAGAAAATTGAACTTGAGGTGATACATGTCTCAGTTAAAAGCGACGTTTCGCGTTAGTTGAAAACACAATAAGATAGATAGATAGAAACTTTATTAAGAATGCCATCAGCCGACTAGCTGGGGGAAAACTCCCCTACTAATACGGGGACATAACAAAAACTGAAAAAAACAACCTAAAATGTGCTGTGAGTAGAATTCATTCTTAGTAAATCATCTTTGCGCGCTCATTGCTCGAACAGAGACAGCCGGCAATACCTCTGAAACTCTAAGCAGTTCACACGGGCCTCTGTCGGTATGAAATCAATCAGAGCTTGGAGAAAATAGCTCCACTTTAACTAAGTTAATTGAAGGCGGTTTTACCCGACAAAAACGAAACTAATCATCAAAAGAAAACTGAGAGAGCAAAGGCTTTTTATGTAATGTAGTAGGCCGAGTAGCTACTCAACTCTACGCACCTCAGAGAAAAATCCAGCCACCGACACTGCGTCCCGATGGTGGCGAATTGACGTCCGGCCAGCAGATGATATATGCCTCGATCTAGACACCGGCACAGGAGAGAGAACCGACATGAATGACATCAGACCATCATGATAAAAGGGGTCAATTAACTTCGTTCGCCATTGACCGAGAAAATTGAACTTGAGGTGATACATGTCTCAGTTAAAAGCGACGTTTCGCGTTAGTTGAAAACACAATAAGATAGATAGATAGAAACTTTATTAAGAATGCCATCAGCCGACTAGCTGGGGGAAAACTCCCCTACTAATACGGGGACATAACAAAAACTGAAAAAAACAACCTAAAATGTGCTGTGAGTAGAATTCATTCTTAGTAAATCATCTTTGCGCGCTCATTGCTCGAACAGAGACAGCCGGCAATACCTCTGAAACTCTAAGCAGTTCACACGGGCCTCTGTCGGTATGAAATCAATCAGAGCTTGGAGAAAATAGCTCCACTTTAACTAAGTTAATTGAAGGCGGTTTTACCCGACAAAAACGAAACTAATCATCAAAAGAAAACTGAGAGAGCAAAGGCTTTTTATGTAATGTAGTAGGCCGAGTAGCTACTCAACTCTACGCACCTCAGAGAAAAATCCAGCCACCGACACTGCGTCCCGATGGTGGCGAATTGACGTCCGGCCAGCAGATGATATATGCCTCGATCTAGACACCGGCACAGGAGAGAGAACCGACATGAATGACATCAGACCATCATGATAAAAGGGGTCAATTAACTTCGTTCGCCATTGACCGAGAAAATTGAACTTGAGGTGATATTTTTATTTTGGGGCTTTGGAACCTGGCAAGTCGCGGAAGATCCGGTTGCCAGGTTACATCGGTAGTAGTTATTTCGTTCCCAGGATAGCTCGGTAGATAGGGTCGCAGAGACTTGTTGGATTTTAGCACGGTTTTACCCGAATTAAATCCCACAAGTCCTTGCAACCCTTTGGAATATCTACCGAGAGACCCTGGGTACTAAGGATATCTGATATATATTTGTGCGTTGACCACTGGACCGATGTATTAGAGGCTCAAGAAAACTGTGCATGTGTTTCTTCGCACAAGTGAGTAATGAACTGAAGTGAAAAACGTTTTACGTCGTTGGCGTCGGAAGGTAAGCTGTCGCTTTGTTTTATTATATCCAACGAAGCGATTTTTGATGATGTTCGGCGTTAGTATTTCCTCCTGTCTGCTCATCACTTAGTTTTTGACATTCGACAACGAGTAAGTTAAACATGAGGATTTTGGTATTGTTTTGGGCATGAGGTCATCTTGAGATCTGTTTTGCCTATTTGTTGAAACTTCTGGCATAAAATCCCTGTGTTATTTCTGTGCAACAAACTATAGGCAGTGTTGGAGTGCTTTCAATACAATGATAGCATGTTTTTGTCAGCAACGAGGGGCACATGAAAACTTGTGTGTTATGTTTCACAGAATGCTTTGCCATCATGTTACAGTAGACAAAAATTGAAATGAAACCATTCAAACTGGACTTTTTCACTACCGCTTTATAAATTGCCGCTTAACTTCTATTGGCAAATAATCATAACTCGTGGCAGAAAAAGGTGAACCATCAACATTGAGATTTGTAGAAAGGTTACATTCAAAAATGCTGTCAGTACTTAAATGAACACTCTTTTCTTGCTAAATTTCGCAGGTAAAGTTACTCTTCTGGCTGGAATAAAAGTTAACCACTGAAGGTATTTTAAGTTTGCACTGGTCAACTGAGAATTGCAACACCATCTCTTGTCCTAGTTTTTGGAACAGGCATGAGTAGCAATACCTTTGCTGCTTGTTGACTGGTGCTAATCCATTACAGGTTAGATGGGGAACATTTGGGGGTCTGGGTGCGGCGAAAAATTAACACCGCATCACTGCAAGATGAAACACCATCACCACAGCATATATTTTCAAAGAAATAAGCTACGTATTTCAGTCCTGAGTTCTTGGTCAAACAAGAAACTACAGTACACTGTATAGTAATGAACACAAACATCACACATCCTGTTTGAAGCTGTGAAAACTTAAACTCACCAGAAATTTTACACCTGGAGATGCCAGATACAATGATCAGCTTCCTGTAAGGTTGGGCCACATGAAGCGAGGGCAGTTGCAATCTTGGCAAGTTGATCTGCACTGAAGATGGAGGTCCAGTAGCTCTGATCGTGAGAGTAGATGACAAGTAGCTCCTCTCCAGCATTCACCTCTCGTGTTGTTTTAATCCAGATCTCATCATTCCATTTAGAAAACTCGCAATTGACTCTTTGGGCTATTATTTTGAAAATTTAGCTTTTGCAAGTGATAGTGGAAAACTACCATCGTTGCAGAAAATTCCCAAACCTAGTTCGAAGGGGTTTTGTTTACCATCTACAGAAAGAATTTTGTCTTTGAAAGTCATTTCAATTACATAGTCACCATCCAAGTGTGACTCTCTGAGGTTGGCAGTAGGAGCATAGGCACACACGTATCTGTCTCTGGGGATTTTATGGAGGGTGAACAAACCTAGACCAGTGTCCACTCCACCCACCCCAACCACTAGACTAGGTCGGACTTGAAGGAATGCCTCGCCAGTTTTAACCACTTCAAAATTCTTTTCTGGATGACCTGACCTGTAAATATTAATTGACAAAGTGTAAGGACCTATTTACTTGTTGGAAGGTTGGTCATAGCACTTGGATCATTAAAACACCCCCACCTGAATTACTGAGAAAACACAAATGGCTCTCTTAAATTCCTTCACATTAGACAGTGATAACATGAGGTCAACAACTATTATGTTACGTTACGATTATTTTCTCCAGGAAAAGTTTGTCTTCAGTTCAAGTGCACAAGGCCAGCCTTCTTCATTTCCTTCTGCAACTCATTAATAATTCATCAATTTGAAACAATGGAAATCATAACTGCGACTGTGTCTGGATATCAGATCTTATTTAGCATAGATTCTTACGAGTGTATTTCTTGTATTAGTTTTGGTTTTGATTGAAGAGATATATCAAACACTTGAGGCTGTATTTTATCACGTTTCCAAACATTCCAAAGTTCATCATAAATACTCCACTACACATCATGTTCTCAACTCTGTTCTTGGTGTTTGGAAATGTGATAAAAACTGTTTCTCATGTGTTACAGAATGGTTTTTCAATACTGATTTTAATTTTTGGCATTCGGCATTTGAACAACCAGGTCTGTTATATTTATCTAGTACCTTGTAATCTCGTTGTAAATTCCAAACTGGGGTTCTTTCTTGGGTAAATGCTGAGTTTGGTGCTCATGAGCTTGTGCTCGGGTAGTTTGGTTAGAACAAATCTGTTTGGTAGTTTTTCTCTCATGCCAAGGTAGGAATGCACTGGACTTGTTATAAGGATATCCTTTCCGCTGCAAATTCCTAGTTGTCTCAAGGTTAAAATGCTTCAAGATGTGGTCAGCACTGTTATCTGAATTGCACCCATAAATGAAATTTCTAGAGGCACCACACCAGATTGGACCCATTTTTTTCTCTTTTGCCACTCCCTGTAGACCGAGTAGTAGCTTGTCTTGGCAGTATCTCGTGAAAACATGGCAAAAACC
>NW_027670881.1:0-13018 GCF_964199315.1 Orbicella franksi
AAATTCTCAAGACATCTATGACACGCGCTGACTTGAAAATTAAGGCTTCAAAGCCTGATGGCATGTACAATAAAAGGCAAGTCTGCAGCTTTGATCATGCACCCCCCTCCCTATTAATTCACTTCTCAACTTTCTATGAAGAGTTCAAATGAGAATCAATTCACTGAGAATAAACTAAGATCCTATTCAGAGGGATCCAAGAGTCACTTCTCAACTTTCTTAAGAGTTCAAATGAGAATCAATTCAATGAGAATAAAAATTATAAGGTCTGATTAACTAAGAAATTCTCAAGACATCTATGACACGCGCTGACTTGAAAATTAAGGCTTCAAAGCCTGATGGCATGTACAATAAAAGGCAAGTCTGCAGCTTTGATCATGCACCCCCCTCCCTATTAATTCACTTCTCAACTTTCTATGAAGAGTTCAAATGAGAATCAATTCACTGAGAATAAACTAAGATCCTATTCAGAGGGATCCAAGAGTCACTTCTCAACTTTCTTAAGAGTTCAAATGAGAATCAATTCAATGAGAATAAAAATTATAAGGTCTGATTAACTAAGAAATTCTCAAGACATCTATGACACGCGCTGACTTGAAAATTAAGGCTTCAAAGCCTGATGGCATGTACAATAAAAGGCAAGTCTGCAGCTTTGATCATGCACCCCCCTCCCTATTAATTCACTTCTCAACTTTCTATGAAGAGTTCAAATGAGAATCAATTCACTGAGAATAAACTAAGATCCTATTCAGAGGGATCCAAGAGTCACTTCTCAACTTTCTTAAGAGTTCAAATGAGAATCAATTCAATGAGAATAAAAATTATAAGGTCTGATTAACTAAGAAATTCTCAAGACATCTATGACACGCGCTGACTTGAAAATTAAGGCTTCAAAGCCTGATGGCATGTACAATAAAAGGCAAGTCTGCAGCTTTGATCATGCACCCCCCTCCCTATTAATTCACTTCTCAACTTTCTATGAAGAGTTCAAATGAGAATCAATTCACTGAGAATAAACTAAGATCCTATTCAGAGGGATCCAAGAGTCACTTCTCAACTTTCTTAAGAGTTCAAATGAGAATCAATTCAATGAGAATAAAAATTATAAGGTCTGATTAACTAAGAAATTCTCAAGACATCTATGACACGCGCTGACTTGAAAATTAAGGCTTCAAAGCCTGATGGCATGTACAATAAAAGGCAAGTCTGCAGCTTTGATCATGCACCCCCCTCCCTATTAATTCACTTCTCAACTTTCTATGAAGAGTTCAAATGAGAATCAATTCACTGAGAATAAACTAAGATCCTATTCAGAGGGATCCAAGAGTCACTTCTCAACTTTCTTAAGAGTTCAAATGAGAATCAATTCAATGAGAATAAAAATTATAAGGTCTGATTAACTAAGAAATTCTCAAGACATCTATGACACGCGCTGACTTGAAAATTAAGGCTTCAAAGCCTGATGGCATGTACAATAAAAGGCAAGTCTGCAGCTTTGATCATGCACCCCCCTCCCTATTAATTCACTTCTCAACTTTCTATGAAGAGTTCAAATGAGAATCAATTCACTGAGAATAAACTAAGATCCTATTCAGAGGGATCCAAGAGTCACTTCTCAACTTTCTTAAGAGTTCAAATGAGAATCAATTCAATGAGAATAAAAATTATAAGGTCTGATTAACTAAGAAATTCTCAAGACATCTATGACACGCGCTGACTTGAAAATTAAGGCTTCAAAGCCTGATGGCATGTACAATAAAAGGCAAGTCTGCAGCTTTGATCATGCACCCCCCTCCCTATTAATTCACTTCTCAACTTTCTATGAAGAGTTCAAATGAGAATCAATTCACTGAGAATAAACTAAGATCCTATTCAGAGGGATCCAAGAGTCACTTCTCAACTTTCTTAAGAGTTCAAATGAGAATCAATTCAATGAGAATAAAAATTATAAGGTCTGATTAACTAAGAAATTCTCAAGACATCTATGACACGCGCTGACTTGAAAATTAAGGCTTCAAAGCCTGATGGCATGTACAATAAAAGGCAAGTCTGCAGCTTTGATCATGCACCCCCCTCCCTATTAATTCACTTCTCAACTTTCTATGAAGAGTTCAAATGAGAATCAATTCACTGAGAATAAACTAAGATCCTATTCAGAGGGATCCAAGAGTCACTTCTCAACTTTCTTAAGAGTTCAAATGAGAATCAATTCAATGAGAATAAAAATTATAAGGTCTGATTAACTAAGAAATTCTCAAGACATCTATGACACGCGCTGACTTGAAAATTAAGGCTTCAAAGCCTGATGGCATGTACAATAAAAGGCAAGTCTGCAGCTTTGATCATGCACCCCCCTCCCTATTAATTCACTTCTCAACTTTCTATGAAGAGTTCAAATGAGAATCAATTCACTGAGAATAAACTAAGATCCTATTCAGAGGGATCCAAGAGTCACTTCTCAACTTTCTTAAGAGTTCAAATGAGAATCAATTCAATGAGAATAAAAATTATAAGGTCTGATTAACTAAGAAATTCTCAAGACATCTATGACACGCGCTGACTTGAAAATTAAGGCTTCAAAGCCTGATGGCATGTACAATAAAAGGCAAGTCTGCAGCTTTGATCATGCACCCCCCTCCCTATTAATTCACTTCTCAACTTTCTATGAAGAGTTCAAATGAGAATCAATTCACTGAGAATAAACTAAGATCCTATTCAGAGGGATCCAAGAGTCACTTCTCAACTTTCTTAAGAGTTCAAATGAGAATCAATTCAATGAGAATAAAAATTATAAGGTCTGATTAACTAAGAAATTCTCAAGACATCTATGACACGCGCTGACTTGAAAATTAAGGCTTCAAAGCCTGATGGCATGTACAATAAAAGGCAAGTCTGCAGCTTTGATCATGCACCCCCCTCCCTATTAATTCACTTCTCAACTTTCTATGAAGAGTTCAAATGAGAATCAATTCACTGAGAATAAACTAAGATCCTATTCAGAGGGATCCAAGAGTCACTTCTCAACTTTCTTAAGAGTTCAAATGAGAATCAATTCAATGAGAATAAAAATTATAAGGTCTGATTAACTAAGAAATTCTCAAGACATCTATGACACGCGCTGACTTGAAAATTAAGGCTTCAAAGCCTGATGGCATGTACAATAAAAGGCAAGTCTGCAGCTTTGATCATGCACCCCCCTCCCTATTAATTCACTTCTCAACTTTCTATGAAGAGTTCAAATGAGAATCAATTCACTGAGAATAAACTAAGATCCTATTCAGAGGGATCCAAGAGTCACTTCTCAACTTTCTTAAGAGTTCAAATGAGAATCAATTCAATGAGAATAAAAATTATAAGGTCTGATTAACTAAGAAATTCTCAAGACATCTATGACACGCGCTGACTTGAAAATTAAGGCTTCAAAGCCTGATGGCATGTACAATAAAAGGCAAGTCTGCAGCTTTGATCATGCACCCCCCTCCCTATTAATTCACTTCTCAACTTTCTATGAAGAGTTCAAATGAGAATCAATTCACTGAGAATAAACTAAGATCCTATTCAGAGGGATCCAAGAGTCACTTCTCAACTTTCTTAAGAGTTCAAATGAGAATCAATTCAATGAGAATAAAAATTATAAGGTCTGATTAACTAAGAAATTCTCAAGACATCTATGACACGCGCTGACTTGAAAATTAAGGCTTCAAAGCCTGATGGCATGTACAATAAAAGGCAAGTCTGCAGCTTTGATCATGCACCCCCCTCCCTATTAATTCACTTCTCAACTTTCTATGAAGAGTTCAAATGAGAATCAATTCACTGAGAATAAACTAAGATCCTATTCAGAGGGATCCAAGAGTCACTTCTCAACTTTCTTAAGAGTTCAAATGAGAATCAATTCAATGAGAATAAAAATTATAAGGTCTGATTAACTAAGAAATTCTCAAGACATCTATGACACGCGCTGACTTGAAAATTAAGGCTTCAAAGCCTGATGGCATGTACAATAAAAGGCAAGTCTGCAGCTTTGATCATGCACCCCCCTCCCTATTAATTCACTTCTCAACTTTCTATGAAGAGTTCAAATGAGAATCAATTCACTGAGAATAAACTAAGATCCTATTCAGAGGGATCCAAGAGTCACTTCTCAACTTTCTTAAGAGTTCAAATGAGAATCAATTCAATGAGAATAAAAATTATAAGGTCTGATTAACTAAGAAATTCTCAAGACATCTATGACACGCGCTGACTTGAAAATTAAGGCTTCAAAGCCTGATGGCATGTACAATAAAAGGCAAGTCTGCAGCTTTGATCATGCACCCCCCTCCCTATTAATTCACTTCTCAACTTTCTATGAAGAGTTCAAATGAGAATCAATTCACTGAGAATAAACTAAGATCCTATTCAGAGGGATCCAAGAGTCACTTCTCAACTTTCTTAAGAGTTCAAATGAGAATCAATTCAATGAGAATAAAAATTATAAGGTCTGATTAACTAAGAAATTCTCAAGACATCTATGACACGCGCTGACTTGAAAATTAAGGCTTCAAAGCCTGATGGCATGTACAATAAAAGGCAAGTCTGCAGCTTTGATCATGCACCCCCCTCCCTATTAATTCACTTCTCAACTTTCTATGAAGAGTTCAAATGAGAATCAATTCACTGAGAATAAACTAAGATCCTATTCAGAGGGATCCAAGAGTCACTTCTCAACTTTCTTAAGAGTTCAAATGAGAATCAATTCAATGAGAATAAAAATTATAAGGTCTGATTAACTAAGAAATTCTCAAGACATCTATGACACGCGCTGACTTGAAAATTAAGGCTTCAAAGCCTGATGGCATGTACAATAAAAGGCAAGTCTGCAGCTTTGATCATGCACCCCCCTCCCTATTAATTCACTTCTCAACTTTCTATGAAGAGTTCAAATGAGAATCAATTCACTGAGAATAAACTAAGATCCTATTCAGAGGGATCCAAGAGTCACTTCTCAACTTTCTTAAGAGTTCAAATGAGAATCAATTCAATGAGAATAAAAATTATAAGGTCTGATTAACTAAGAAATTCTCAAGACATCTATGACACGCGCTGACTTGAAAATTAAGGCTTCAAAGCCTGATGGCATGTACAATAAAAGGCAAGTCTGCAGCTTTGATCATGCACCCCCCTCCCTATTAATTCACTTCTCAACTTTCTATGAAGAGTTCAAATGAGAATCAATTCACTGAGAATAAACTAAGATCCTATTCAGAGGGATCCAAGAGTCACTTCTCAACTTTCTTAAGAGTTCAAATGAGAATCAATTCAATGAGAATAAAAATTATAAGGTCTGATTAACTAAGAAATTCTCAAGACATCTATGACACGCGCTGACTTGAAAATTAAGGCTTCAAAGCCTGATGGCATGTACAATAAAAGGCAAGTCTGCAGCTTTGATCATGCACCCCCCTCCCTATTAATTCACTTCTCAACTTTCTATGAAGAGTTCAAATGAGAATCAATTCACTGAGAATAAACTAAGATCCTATTCAGAGGGATCCAAGAGTCACTTCTCAACTTTCTTAAGAGTTCAAATGAGAATCAATTCAATGAGAATAAAAATTATAAGGTCTGATTAACTAAGAAATTCTCAAGACATCTATGACACGCGCTGACTTGAAAATTAAGGCTTCAAAGCCTGATGGCATGTACAATAAAAGGCAAGTCTGCAGCTTTGATCATGCACCCCCCTCCCTATTAATTCACTTCTCAACTTTCTATGAAGAGTTCAAATGAGAATCAATTCACTGAGAATAAACTAAGATCCTATTCAGAGGGATCCAAGAGTCACTTCTCAACTTTCTTAAGAGTTCAAATGAGAATCAATTCAATGAGAATAAAAATTATAAGGTCTGATTAACTAAGAAATTCTCAAGACATCTATGACACGCGCTGACTTGAAAATTAAGGCTTCAAAGCCTGATGGCATGTACAATAAAAGGCAAGTCTGCAGCTTTGATCATGCACCCCCCTCCCTATTAATTCACTTCTCAACTTTCTATGAAGAGTTCAAATGAGAATCAATTCACTGAGAATAAACTAAGATCCTATTCAGAGGGATCCAAGAGTCACTTCTCAACTTTCTTAAGAGTTCAAATGAGAATCAATTCAATGAGAATAAAAATTATAAGGTCTGATTAACTAAGAAATTCTCAAGACATCTATGACACGCGCTGACTTGAAAATTAAGGCTTCAAAGCCTGATGGCATGTACAATAAAAGGCAAGTCTGCAGCTTTGATCATGCACCCCCCTCCCTATTAATTCACTTCTCAACTTTCTATGAAGAGTTCAAATGAGAATCAATTCACTGAGAATAAACTAAGATCCTATTCAGAGGGATCCAAGAGTCACTTCTCAACTTTCTTAAGAGTTCAAATGAGAATCAATTCAATGAGAATAAAAATTATAAGGTCTGATTAACTAAGAAATTCTCAAGACATCTATGACACGCGCTGACTTGAAAATTAAGGCTTCAAAGCCTGATGGCATGTACAATAAAAGGCAAGTCTGCAGCTTTGATCATGCACCCCCCTCCCTATTAATTCACTTCTCAACTTTCTATGAAGAGTTCAAATGAGAATCAATTCACTGAGAATAAACTAAGATCCTATTCAGAGGGATCCAAGAGTCACTTCTCAACTTTCTTAAGAGTTCAAATGAGAATCAATTCAATGAGAATAAAAATTATAAGGTCTGATTAACTAAGAAATTCTCAAGACATCTATGACACGCGCTGACTTGAAAATTAAGGCTTCAAAGCCTGATGGCATGTACAATAAAAGGCAAGTCTGCAGCTTTGATCATGCACCCCCCTCCCTATTAATTCACTTCTCAACTTTCTATGAAGAGTTCAAATGAGAATCAATTCACTGAGAATAAACTAAGATCCTATTCAGAGGGATCCAAGAGTCACTTCTCAACTTTCTTAAGAGTTCAAATGAGAATCAATTCAATGAGAATAAAAATTATAAGGTCTGATTAACTAAGAAATTCTCAAGACATCTATGACACGCGCTGACTTGAAAATTAAGGCTTCAAAGCCTGATGGCATGTACAATAAAAGGCAAGTCTGCAGCTTTGATCATGCACCCCCCTCCCTATTAATTCACTTCTCAACTTTCTATGAAGAGTTCAAATGAGAATCAATTCACTGAGAATAAACTAAGATCCTATTCAGAGGGATCCAAGAGTCACTTCTCAACTTTCTTAAGAGTTCAAATGAGAATCAATTCAATGAGAATAAAAATTATAAGGTCTGATTAACTAAGAAATTCTCAAGACATCTATGACACGCGCTGACTTGAAAATTAAGGCTTCAAAGCCTGATGGCATGTACAATAAAAGGCAAGTCTGCAGCTTTGATCATGCACCCCCCTCCCTATTAATTCACTTCTCAACTTTCTATGAAGAGTTCAAATGAGAATCAATTCACTGAGAATAAACTAAGATCCTATTCAGAGGGATCCAAGAGTCACTTCTCAACTTTCTTAAGAGTTCAAATGAGAATCAATTCAATGAGAATAAAAATTATAAGGTCTGATTAACTAAGAAATTCTCAAGACATCTATGACACGCGCTGACTTGAAAATTAAGGCTTCAAAGCCTGATGGCATGTACAATAAAAGGCAAGTCTGCAGCTTTGATCATGCACCCCCCTCCCTATTAATTCACTTCTCAACTTTCTATGAAGAGTTCAAATGAGAATCAATTCACTGAGTTGATACCACTGCTTATTCAGAGGGATCCAAGAGTCACTTCTCAACTTTCTTAAGAGTTCAAATGAGAATCAATTCAATGAGAATAAAAATTATAAGGTCTGATTAACTAAGAAATTCTCAAGACATCTATGACACGCGCTGACTTGAAAATTAAGGCTTCAAAGCCTGATGGCATGTACAATAAAAGGCAAGTCTGCAGCTTTGATCATGCACCCCCCTCCCTATTAATTCACTTCTCAACTTTCTATGAAGAGTTCAAATGAGAATCAATTCATGAGAAATAAACTAAGATCCTATTCAGAGGGATCCAAGAGTCACTTCTCAACTTTCTTAAGAGTTCAAATGAGAATCAATTCAATGAGAATAAAAATTATAAGGTCTGATTAACTAAGAAATTCTCAAGACATCTATGACACGCGCTGACTTGAAAATTAAGGCTTCAAAGCCTGATGGCATGTACAATAAAAGGCAAGTCTGCAGCTTTGATCATGCACCCCCCTCCCTATTAATTCACTTCTCAACTTTCTATGAAGAGTTCAAATGAGAATCAATTCACTGAGAATAAACTAAGATCCTATTCAGAGGGATCCAAGAGTCACTTCTCAACTTTCTTAAGAGTTCAAATGAGAATCAATTCAATGAGAATAAAAATTATAAGGTCTGATTAACTAAGAAATTCTCAAGACATCTATGACACGCGCTGACTTGAAAATTAAGGCTTCAAAGCCTGATGGCATGTACAATAAAAGGCAAGTCTGCAGCTTTGATCATGCACCCCCCTCCCTATTAATTCACTTCTCAACTTTCTATGAAGAGTTCAAATGAGAATCAATTCACTGAGAATAAACTAAGATCCTATTCAGAGGGATCCAAGAGTCACTTCTCAACTTTCTTAAGAGTTCAAATGAGAATCAATTCAATGAGAATAAAAATTATAAGGTCTGATTAACTAAGAAATTCTCAAGACATCTATGACACGCGCTGACTTGAAAATTAAGGCTTCAAAGCCTGATGGCATGTACAATAAAAGGCAAGTCTGCAGCTTTGATCATGCACCCCCCTCCCTATTAATTCACTTCTCAACTTTCTATGAAGAGTTCAAATGAGAATCAATTCACTGAGAATAAACTAAGATCCTATTCAGAGGGATCCAAGAGTCACTTCTCAACTTTCTTAAGAGTTCAAATGAGAATCAATTCAATGAGAATAAAAATTATAAGGTCTGATTAACTAAGAAATTCTCAAGACATCTATGACACGCGCTGACTTGAAAATTAAGGCTTCAAAGCCTGATGGCATGTACAATAAAAGGCAAGTCTGCAGCTTTGATCATGCACCCCCCTCCCTATTAATTCACTTCTCAACTTTCTATGAAGAGTTCAAATGAGAATCAATTCACTGAGAATAAACTAAGATCCTATTCAGAGGGATCCAAGAGTCACTTCTCAACTTTCTTAAGAGTTCAAATGAGAATCAATTCAATGAGAATAAAAATTATAAGGTCTGATTAACTAAGAAATTCTCAAGACATCTATGACACGCGCTGACTTGAAAATTAAGGCTTCAAAGCCTGATGGCATGTACAATAAAAGGCAAGTCTGCAGCTTTGATCATGCACCCCCCTCCCTATTAATTCACTTCTCAACTTTCTATGAAGAGTTCAAATGAGAATCAATTCACTGAGAATAAACTAAGATCCTATTCAGAGGGATCCAAGAGTCACTTCTCAACTTTCTTAAGAGTTCAAATGAGAATCAATTCAATGAGAATAAAAATTATAAGGTCTGATTAACTAAGAAATTCTCAAGACATCTATGACACGCGCTGACTTGAAAATTAAGGCTTCAAAGCCTGATGGCATGTACAATAAAAGGCAAGTCTGCAGCTTTGATCATGCACCCCCCTCCCTATTAATTCACTTCTCAACTTTCTATGAAGAGTTCAAATGAGAATCAATTCACTGAGAATAAACTAAGATCCTATTCAGAGGGATCCAAGAGTCACTTCTCAACTTTCTTAAGAGTTCAAATGAGAATCAATTCAATGAGAATAAAAATTATAAGGTCTGATTAACTAAGAAATTCTCAAGACATCTATGACACGCGCTGACTTGAAAATTAAGGCTTCAAAGCCTGATGGCATGTACAATAAAAGGCAAGTCTGCAGCTTTGATCATGCACCCCCCTCCCTATTAATTCACTTCTCAACTTTCTATGAAGAGTTCAAATGAGAATCAATTCACTGAGAATAAACTAAGATCCTATTCAGAGGGATCCAAGAGTCACTTCTCAACTTTCTTAAGAGTTCAAATGAGAATCAATTCAATGAGAATAAAAATTATAAGGTCTGATTAACTAAGAAATTCTCAAGACATCTATGACACGCGCTGACTTGAAAATTAAGGCTTCAAAGCCTGATGGCATGTACAATAAAAGGCAAGTCTGCAGCTTTGATCATGCACCCCCCTCCCTATTAATTCACTTCTCAACTTTCTATGAAGAGTTCAAATGAGAATCAATTCACTGAGAATAAACTAAGATCCTATTCAGAGGGATCCAAGAGTCACTTCTCAACTTTCTTAAGAGTTCAAATGAGAATCAATTCAATGAGAATAAAAATTATAAGGTCTGATTAACTAAGAAATTCTCAAGACATCTATGACACGCGCTGACTTGAAAATTAAGGCTTCAAAGCCTGATGGCATGTACAATAAAAGGCAAGTCTGCAGCTTTGATCATGCACCCCCCTCCCTATTAATTCACTTCTCAACTTTCTATGAAGAGTTCAAATGAGAATCAATTCACTGAGAATAAACTAAGATCCTATTCAGAGGGATCCAAGAGTCACTTCTCAACTTTCTTAAGAGTTCAAATGAGAATCAATTCAATGAGAATAAAAATTATAAGGTCTGATTAACTAAGAAATTCTCAAGACATCTATGACACGCGCTGACTTGAAAATTAAGGCTTCAAAGCCTGATGGCATGTACAATAAAAGGCAAGTCTGCAGCTTTGATCATGCACCCCCCTCCCTATTAATTCACTTCTCAACTTTCTATGAAGAGTTCAAATGAGAATCAATTCACTGAGAATAAACTAAGATCCTATTCAGAGGGATCCAAGAGTCACTTCTCAACTTTCTTAAGAGTTCAAATGAGAATCAATTCAATGAGAATAAAAATTATAAGGTCTGATTAACTAAGAAATTCTCAAGACATCTATGACACGCGCTGACTTGAAAATTAAGGCTTCAAAGCCTGATGGCATGTACAATAAAAGGCAAGTCTGCAGCTTTGATCATGCACCCCCCTCCCTATTAATTCACTTCTCAACTTTCTATGAAGAGTTCAAATGAGAATCAATTCACTGAGAATAAACTAAGATCCTATTCAGAGGGATCCAAGAGTCACTTCTCAACTTTCTTAAGAGTTCAAATGAGAATCAATTCAATGAGAATAAAAATTATAAGGTCTGATTAACTAAGAAATTCTCAAGACATCTATGACACGCGCTGACTTGAAAATTAAGGCTTCAAAGCCTGATGGCATGTACAATAAAAGGCAAGTCTGCAGCTTTGATCATGCACCCCCCTCCCTATTAATTCACTTCTCAACTTTCTATGAAGAGTTCAAATGAGAATCAATTCACTGAGAATAAACTAAGATCCTATTCAGAGGGATCCAAGAGTCACTTCTCAACTTTCTTAAGAGTTCAAATGAGAATCAATTCAATGAGAATAAAAATTATAAGGTCTGATTAACTAAGAAATTCTCAAGACATCTATGACACGCGCTGACTTGAAAATTAAGGCTTCAAAGCCTGATGGCATGTACAATAAAAGGCAAGTCTGCAGCTTTGATCATGCACCCCCCTCCCTATTAATTCACTTCTCAACTTTCTATGAAGAGTTCAAATGAGAATCAATTCACTGAGAATAAACTAAGATCCTATTCAGAGGGATCCAAGAGTCACTTCTCAACTTTCTTAAGAGTTCAAATGAGAATCAATTCAATGAGAATAAAAATTATAAGGTCTGATTAACTAAGAAATTCTCAAGACATCTATGACACGCGCTGACTTGAAAATTAAGGCTTCAAAGCCTGATGGCATGTACAATAAAAGGCAAGTCTGCAGCTTTGATCATGCACCCCCCTCCCTATTAATTCACTTCTCAACTTTCTATGAAGAGTTCAAATGAGAATCAATTCACTGAGAATAAACTAAGATCCTATTCAGAGGGATCCAAGAGTCACTTCTCAACTTTCTTAAGAGTTCAAATGAGAATCAATTCAATGAGAATAAAAATTATAAGGTCTGATTAACTAAGAAATTCTCAAGACATCTATGACACGCGCTGACTTGAAAATTAAGGCTTCAAAGCCTGATGGCATGTACAATAAAAGGCAAGTCTGCAGCTTTGATCATGCACCCCCCTCCCTATTAATTCACTTCTCAACTTTCTATGAAGAGTTCAAATGAGAATCAATTCACTGAGAATAAACTAAGATCCTATTCAGAGGGATCCAAGAGTCACTTCTCAACTTTCTTAAGAGTTCAAATGAGAATCAATTCAATGAGAATAAAAATTATAAGGTCTGATTAACTAAGAAATTCTCAAGACATCTATGACACGCGCTGACTTGAAAATTAAGGCTTCAAAGCCTGATGGCATGTACAATAAAAGGCAAGTCTGCAGCTTTGATCATGCACCCCCCTCCCTATTAATTCACTTCTCAACTTTCTATGAAGAGTTCAAATGAGAATCAATTCACTGAGAATAAACTAAGATCCTATTCAGAGGGATCCAAGAGTCACTTCTCAACTTTCTTAAGAGTTCAAATGAGAATCAATTCAATGAGAATAAAAATTATAAGGTCTGATTAACTAAGAAATTCTCAAGACATCTATGACACGCGCTGACTTGAAAATTAAGGCTTCAAAGCCTGATGGCATGTACAATAAAAGGCAAGTCTGCAGCTTTGATCATGCACCCCCCTCCCTATTAATTCACTTCTCAACTTTCTATGAAGAGTTCAAATGAGAATCAATTCACTGAGAATAAACTAAGATCCTATTCAGAGGGATCCAAGAGTCACTTCTCAACTTTCTTAAGAGTTCAAATGAGAATCAATTCAATGAGAATAAAAATTATAAGGTCTGATTAACTAAGAAATTCTCAAGACATCTATGACACGCGCTGACTTGAAAATTAAGGCTTCAAAGCCTGATGGCATGTACAATAAAAGGCAAGTCTGCAGCTTTG
>NW_027670882.1:0-48150 GCF_964199315.1 Orbicella franksi
GCAGCTTTGATCATGCACCCCCCTCCCTATTAATTCACTTCTCAACTTTCTATCAAGAGTTCAAATGAGAATAAATTCACTGAGAATAAACTAAGATCCTATTCAGAGGGATCCAAGAGTCACTTCTCAACTTTCTTAAGAGTTCAAATGAGAATCAATTCAATGAGAATAAAAATTATAAGGTCTGATTAACTAAGAAATTCTCAAGACATCTATGACACGCGCTGACTTGAAAATTAAGGCTTCAAAGCCTGATGGCATGTACAATAAAAGGCAAGTCTGCAGCTTTGATCATGCACCCCCCTCCCTATTAATTCACTTCTCAACTTTCTATCAAGAGTTCAAATGAGAATAAATTCACTGAGAATAAACTAAGATCCTATTCAGAGGGATCCAAGAGTCACTTCTCAACTTTCTTAAGAGTTCAAATGAGAATCAATTCAATGAGAATAAAAATTATAAGGTCTGATTAACTAAGAAATTCTCAAGACATCTATGACACGCGCTGACTTGAAAATTAAGGCTTCAAAGCCTGATGGCATGTACAATAAAAGGCAAGTCTGCAGCTTTGATCATGCACCCCCCTCCCTATTAATTCACTTCTCAACTTTCTATCAAGAGTTCAAATGAGAATAAATTCACTGAGAATAAACTAAGATCCTATTCAGAGGGATCCAAGAGTCACTTCTCAACTTTCTTAAGAGTTCAAATGAGAATCAATTCAATGAGAATAAAAATTATAAGGTCTGATTAACTAAGAAATTCTCAAGACATCTATGACACGCGCTGACTTGAAAATTAAGGCTTCAAAGCCTGATGGCATGTACAATAAAAGGCAAGTCTGCAGCTTTGATCATGCACCCCCCTCCCTATTAATTCACTTCTCAACTTTCTATCAAGAGTTCAAATGAGAATAAATTCACTGAGAATAAACTAAGATCCTATTCAGAGGGATCCAAGAGTCACTTCTCAACTTTCTTAAGAGTTCAAATGAGAATCAATTCAATGAGAATAAAAATTATAAGGTCTGATTAACTAAGAAATTCTCAAGACATCTATGACACGCGCTGACTTGAAAATTAAGGCTTCAAAGCCTGATGGCATGTACAACAAAAGGCAAGTCTGCAGCTTTGATCATGCACCCCCCTCCCTATTAATTCACTTCTCAACATTCTATCAAGAGTTCAAATGAGAATAAATTCACTGAGAATAAACTAAGATCCTATTCAGAGGGATCCAAGAGTCACTTCTCAACTTTCTTAAGAGTTCAAATGAGAATCAATTCAATGAGAATAAAAATTATAAGGTCTGATTAACTAAGAAATTCTCAAGACATCTATGACACGCGCTGACTTGAAAATTAAGGCTTCAAAGCCTGATGGCATGTACAATAAAAGGCAAGTCTGCAGCTTTGATCATGCACCCCCCTCCCTATTAATTCACTTCTCAACTTTCTATCAAGAGTTCAAATGAGAATAAATTCACTGAGAATAAACTAAGATCCTATTCAGAGGGATCCAAGAGTCACTTCTCAACTTTCTTAAGAGTTCAAATGAGAATCAATTCAATGAGAATAAAAATTATAAGGTCTGATTAACTAAGAAATTCTCAAGACATCTATGACACGCGCTGACTTGAAAATTAAGGCTTCAAAGCCTGATGGCATGTACAATAAAAGGCAAGTCTGCAGCTTTGATCATGCACCCCCTCCCCATTAATTCACTTCTCAACTTTCTATCAAGAGTTCAAATGAGAATAAATTCACTGAGAATAAACTAAGATCCTATTCAGAGGGATCCAAGAGTCACTTCTCAACTTTCTTAAGAGTTCAAATGAGAATCAATTCAATGAGAATAAAAATTATAAGGTCTGATTAACTAAGAAATTCTCAAGACATCTATGACACGCGCTGACTTGAAAATTAAGGCTTCAAAGCCTGATGGCATGTACAATAAAAGGCAAGTCTGCAGCTTTGATCATGCACCCCCCTCCCTATTAATTCACTTCTCAACTTTCTATCAAGAGTTCAAATGAGAATAAATTCACTGAGAATAAACTAAGATCCTATTCAGAGGGATCCAAGAGTCACTTCTCAACTTTCTTAAGAGTTCAAATGAGAATCAATTCAATGAGAATAAAAATTATAAGGTCTGATTAACTAAGAAATTCTCAAGACATCTATGACACGCGCTGACTTGAAAATTAAGGCTTCAAAGCCTGATGGCATGTACAATAAAAGGCAAGTCTGCAGCTTTGATCATGCACCCCCCTCCCTATTAATTCACTTCTCAACTTTCTATCAAGAGTTCAAATGAGAATAAATTCACTGAGAATAAACTAAGATCCTATTCAGAGGGATCCAAGAGTCACTTCTCAACTTTCTTAAGAGTTCAAATGAGAATCAATTCAATGAGAATAAAAATTATAAGGTCTGATTAACTAAGAAATTCTCAAGACATCTATGACACGCGCTGACTTGAAAATTAAGGCTTCAAAGCCTGATGGCATGTACAATAAAAGGCAAGTCTGCAGCTTTGATCATGCACCCCCCTCCCTATTAATTCACTTCTCAACTTTCTATCAAGAGTTCAAATGAGAATAAATTCACTGAGAATAAACTAAGATCCTATTCAGAGGGATCCAAGAGTCACTTCTCAACTTTCTTAAGAGTTCAAATGAGAATCAATTCAATGAGAATAAAAATTATAAGGTCTGATTAACTAAGAAATTCTCAAGACATCTATGACACGCGCTGACTTGAAAATTAAGGCTTCAAAGCCTGATGGCATGTACAATAAAAGGCAAGTCTGCAGCTTTGATCATGCACCCCCCTCCCTATTAATTCACTTCTCAACTTTCTATCAAGAGTTCAAATGAGAATAAATTCACTGAGAATAAACTAAGATCCTATTCAGAGGGATCCAAGAGTCACTTCTCAACTTTCTTAAGAGTTCAAATGAGAATCAATTCAATGAGAATAAAAATTATAAGGTCTGATTAACTAAGAAATTCTCAAGACATCTATGACACGCGCTGACTTGAAAATTAAGGCTTCAAAGCCTGATGGCATGTACAATAAAAGGCAAGTCTGCAGCTTTGATCATGCACCCCCCTCCCTATTAATTCACTTCTCAACTTTCTATCAAGAGTTCAAATGAGAATAAATTCACTGAGAATAAACTAAGATCCTATTCAGAGGGATCCAAGAGTCACTTCTCAACTTTCTTAAGAGTTCAAATGAGAATCAATTCAATGAGAATAAAAATTATAAGGTCTGATTAACTAAGAAATTCTCAAGACATCTATGACACGCGCTGACTTGAAAATTAAGGCTTCAAAGCCTGATGGCATGTACAATAAAAGGCAAGTCTGCAGCTTTGATCATGCACCCCCCTCCCTATTAATTCACTTCTCAACTTTCTATCAAGAGTTCAAATGAGAATAAATTCACTGAGAATAAACTAAGATCCTATTCAGAGGGATCCAAGAGTCACTTCTCAACTTTCTTAAGAGTTCAAATGAGAATCAATTCAATGAGAATAAAAATTATAAGGTCTGATTAACTAAGAAATTCTCAAGACATCTATGACACGCGCTGACTTGAAAATTAAGGCTTCAAAGCCTGATGGCATGTACAATAAAAGGCAAGTCTGCAGCTTTGATCATGCACCCCCCTCCCTATTAATTCACTTCTCAACTTTCTATCAAGAGTTCAAATGAGAATAAATTCACTGAGAATAAACTAAGATCCTATTCAGAGGGATCCAAGAGTCACTTCTCAACTTTCTTAAGAGTTCAAATGAGAATCAATTCAATGAGAATAAAAATTATAAGGTCTGATTAACTAAGAAATTCTCAAGACATCTATGACACGCGCTGACTTGAAAATTAAGGCTTCAAAGCCTGATGGCATGTACAATAAAAGGCAAGTCTGCAGCTTTGATCATGCACCCCCCTCCCTATTAATTCACTTCTCAACTTTCTATCAAGAGTTCAAATGAGAATAAATTCACTGAGAATAAACTAAGATCCTATTCAGAGGGATCCAAGAGTCACTTCTCAACTTTCTTAAGAGTTCAAATGAGAATCAATTCAATGAGAATAAAAATTATAAGGTCTGATTAACTAAGAAATTCTCAAGACATCTATGACACGCGCTGACTTGAAAATTAAGGCTTCAAAGCCTGATGGCATGTACAATAAAAGGCAAGTCTGCAGCTTTGATCATGCACCCCCCTCCCTATTAATTCACTTCTCAACTTTCTATCAAGAGTTCAAATGAGAATAAATTCACTGAGAATAAACTAAGATCCTATTCAGAGGGATCCAAGAGTCACTTCTCAACTTTCTTAAGAGTTCAAATGAGAATCAATTCAATGAGAATAAAAATTATAAGGTCTGATTAACTAAGAAATTCTCAAGACATCTATGACACGCGCTGACTTGAAAATTAAGGCTTCAAAGCCTGATGGCATGTACAATAAAAGGCAAGTCTGCAGCTTTGATCATGCACCCCCCTCCCTATTAATTCACTTCTCAACTTTCTATCAAGAGTTCAAATGAGAATAAATTCACTGAGAATAAACTAAGATCCTATTCAGAGGGATCCAAGAGTCACTTCTCAACTTTCTTAAGAGTTCAAATGAGAATCAATTCAATGAGAATAAAAATTATAAGGTCTGATTAACTAAGAAATTCTCAAGACATCTATGACACGCGCTGACTTGAAAATTAAGGCTTCAAAGCCTGATGGCATGTACAATAAAAGGCAAGTCTGCAGCTTTGATCATGCACCCCCCTCCCTATTAATTCACTTCTCAACTTTCTATCAAGAGTTCAAATGAGAATAAATTCACTGAGAATAAACTAAGATCCTATTCAGAGGGATCCAAGAGTCACTTCTCAACTTTCTTAAGAGTTCAAATGAGAATCAATTCAATGAGAATAAAAATTATAAGGTCTGATTAACTAAGAAATTCTCAAGACATCTATGACACGCGCTGACTTGAAAATTAAGGCTTCAAAGCCTGATGGCATGTACAATAAAAGGCAAGTCTGCAGCTTTGATCATGCACCCCCCTCCCTATTAATTCACTTCTCAACTTTCTATCAAGAGTTCAAATGAGAATAAATTCACTGAGAATAAACTAAGATCCTATTCAGAGGGATCCAAGAGTCACTTCTCAACTTTCTTAAGAGTTCAAATGAGAATCAATTCAATGAGAATAAAAATTATAAGGTCTGATTAACTAAGAAATTCTCAAGACATCTATGACACGCGCTGACTTGAAAATTAAGGCTTCAAAGCCTGATGGCATGTACAATAAAAGGCAAGTCTGCAGCTTTGATCATGCACCCCCCTCCCTATTAATTCACTTCTCAACTTTCTATCAAGAGTTCAAATGAGAATAAATTCACTGAGAATAAACTAAGATCCTATTCAGAGGGATCCAAGAGTCACTTCTCAACTTTCTTAAGAGTTCAAATGAGAATCAATTCAATGAGAATAAAAATTATAAGGTCTGATTAACTAAGAAATTCTCAAGACATCTATGACACGCGCTGACTTGAAAATTAAGGCTTCAAAGCCTGATGGCATGTACAATAAAAGGCAAGTCTGCAGCTTTGATCATGCACCCCCCTCCCTATTAATTCACTTCTCAACTTTCTATCAAGAGTTCAAATGAGAATAAATTCACTGAGAATAAACTAAGATCCTATTCAGAGGGATCCAAGAGTCACTTCTCAACTTTCTTAAGAGTTCAAATGAGAATCAATTCAATGAGAATAAAAATTATAAGGTCTGATTAACTAAGAAATTCTCAAGACATCTATGACACGCGCTGACTTGAAAATTAAGGCTTCAAAGCCTGATGGCATGTACAATAAAAGGCAAGTCTGCAGCTTTGATCATGCACCCCCCTCCCTATTAATTCACTTCTCAACTTTCTATCAAGAGTTCAAATGAGAATAAATTCACTGAGAATAAACTAAGATCCTATTCAGAGGGATCCAAGAGTCACTTCTCAACTTTCTTAAGAGTTCAAATGAGAATCAATTCAATGAGAATAAAAATTATAAGGTCTGATTAACTAAGAAATTCTCAAGACATCTATGACACGCGCTGACTTGAAAATTAAGGCTTCAAAGCCTGATGGCATGTACAATAAAAGGCAAGTCTGCAGCTTTGATCATGCACCCCCCTCCCTATTAATTCACTTCTCAACTTTCTATCAAGAGTTCAAATGAGAATAAATTCACTGAGAATAAACTAAGATCCTATTCAGAGGGATCCAAGAGTCACTTCTCAACTTTCTTAAGAGTTCAAATGAGAATCAATTCAATGAGAATAAAAATTATAAGGTCTGATTAACTAAGAAATTCTCAAGACATCTATGACACGCGCTGACTTGAAAATTAAGGCTTCAAAGCCTGATGGCATGTACAATAAAAGGCAAGTCTGCAGCTTTGATCATGCACCCCCCTCCCTATTAATTCACTTCTCAACTTTCTATCAAGAGTTCAAATGAGAATAAATTCACTGAGAATAAACTAAGATCCTATTCAGAGGGATCCAAGAGTCACTTCTCAACTTTCTTAAGAGTTCAAATGAGAATCAATTCAATGAGAATAAAAATTATAAGGTCTGATTAACTAAGAAATTCTCAAGACATCTATGACACGCGCTGACTTGAAAATTAAGGCTTCAAAGCCTGATGGCATGTACAATAAAAGGCAAGTCTGCAGCTTTGATCATGCACCCCCCTCCCTATTAATTCACTTCTCAACTTTCTATCAAGAGTTCAAATGAGAATAAATTCACTGAGAATAAACTAAGATCCTATTCAGAGGGATCCAAGAGTCACTTCTCAACTTTCTTAAGAGTTCAAATGAGAATCAATTCAATGAGAATAAAAATTATAAGGTCTGATTAACTAAGAAATTCTCAAGACATCTATGACACGCGCTGACTTGAAAATTAAGGCTTCAAAGCCTGATGGCATGTACAATAAAAGGCAAGTCTGCAGCTTTGATCATGCACCCCCCTCCCTATTAATTCACTTCTCAACTTTCTATCAAGAGTTCAAATGAGAATAAATTCACTGAGAATAAACTAAGATCCTATTCAGAGGGATCCAAGAGTCACTTCTCAACTTTCTTAAGAGTTCAAATGAGAATCAATTCAATGAGAATAAAAATTATAAGGTCTGATTAACTAAGAAATTCTCAAGACATCTATGACACGCGCTGACTTGAAAATTAAGGCTTCAAAGCCTGATGGCATGTACAATAAAAGGCAAGTCTGCAGCTTTGATCATGCACCCCCCTCCCTATTAATTCACTTCTCAACTTTCTATCAAGAGTTCAAATGAGAATAAATTCACTGAGAATAAACTAAGATCCTATTCAGAGGGATCCAAGAGTCACTTCTCAACTTTCTTAAGAGTTCAAATGAGAATCAATTCAATGAGAATAAAAATTATAAGGTCTGATTAACTAAGAAATTCTCAAGACATCTATGACACGCGCTGACTTGAAAATTAAGGCTTCAAAGCCTGATGGCATGTACAATAAAAGGCAAGTCTGCAGCTTTGATCATGCACCCCCCTCCCTATTAATTCACTTCTCAACTTTCTATCAAGAGTTCAAATGAGAATAAATTCACTGAGAATAAACTAAGATCCTATTCAGAGGGATCCAAGAGTCACTTCTCAACTTTCTTAAGAGTTCAAATGAGAATCAATTCAATGAGAATAAAAATTATAAGGTCTGATTAACTAAGAAATTCTCAAGACATCTATGACACGCGCTGACTTGAAAATTAAGGCTTCAAAGCCTGATGGCATGTACAATAAAAGGCAAGTCTGCAGCTTTGATCATGCACCCCCCTCCCTATTAATTCACTTCTCAACTTTCTATCAAGAGTTCAAATGAGAATAAATTCACTGAGAATAAACTAAGATCCTATTCAGAGGGATCCAAGAGTCACTTCTCAACTTTCTTAAGAGTTCAAATGAGAATCAATTCAATGAGAATAAAAATTATAAGGTCTGATTAACTAAGAAATTCTCAAGACATCTATGACACGCGCTGACTTGAAAATTAAGGCTTCAAAGCCTGATGGCATGTACAATAAAAGGCAAGTCTGCAGCTTTGATCATGCACCCCCCTCCCTATTAATTCACTTCTCAACTTTCTATCAAGAGTTCAAATGAGAATAAATTCACTGAGAATAAACTAAGATCCTATTCAGAGGGATCCAAGAGTCACTTCTCAACTTTCTTAAGAGTTCAAATGAGAATCAATTCAATGAGAATAAAAATTATAAGGTCTGATTAACTAAGAAATTCTCAAGACATCTATGACACGCGCTGACTTGAAAATTAAGGCTTCAAAGCCTGATGGCATGTACAATAAAAGGCAAGTCTGCAGCTTTGATCATGCACCCCCCTCCCTATTAATTCACTTCTCAACTTTCTATCAAGAGTTCAAATGAGAATAAATTCACTGAGAATAAACTAAGATCCTATTCAGAGGGATCCAAGAGTCACTTCTCAACTTTCTTAAGAGTTCAAATGAGAATCAATTCAATGAGAATAAAAATTATAAGGTCTGATTAACTAAGAAATTCTCAAGACATCTATGACACGCGCTGACTTGAAAATTAAGGCTTCAAAGCCTGATGGCATGTACAATAAAAGGCAAGTCTGCAGCTTTGATCATGCACCCCCCTCCCTATTAATTCACTTCTCAACTTTCTATCAAGAGTTCAAATGAGAATAAATTCACTGAGAATAAACTAAGATCCTATTCAGAGGGATCCAAGAGTCACTTCTCAACTTTCTTAAGAGTTCAAATGAGAATCAATTCAATGAGAATAAAAATTATAAGGTCTGATTAACTAAGAAATTCTCAAGACATCTATGACACGCGCTGACTTGAAAATTAAGGCTTCAAAGCCTGATGGCATGTACAATAAAAGGCAAGTCTGCAGCTTTGATCATGCACCCCCCTCCCTATTAATTCACTTCTCAACTTTCTATCAAGAGTTCAAATGAGAATAAATTCACTGAGAATAAACTAAGATCCTATTCAGAGGGATCCAAGAGTCACTTCTCAACTTTCTTAAGAGTTCAAATGAGAATCAATTCAATGAGAATAAAAATTATAAGGTCTGATTAACTAAGAAATTCTCAAGACATCTATGACACGCGCTGACTTGAAAATTAAGGCTTCAAAGCCTGATGGCATGTACAATAAAAGGCAAGTCTGCAGCTTTGATCATGCACCCCCCTCCCTATTAATTCACTTCTCAACTTTCTATCAAGAGTTCAAATGAGAATAAATTCACTGAGAATAAACTAAGATCCTATTCAGAGGGATCCAAGAGTCACTTCTCAACTTTCTTAAGAGTTCAAATGAGAATCAATTCAATGAGAATAAAAATTATAAGGTCTGATTAACTAAGAAATTCTCAAGACATCTATGACACGCGCTGACTTGAAAATTAAGGCTTCAAAGCCTGATGGCATGTACAATAAAAGGCAAGTCTGCAGCTTTGATCATGCACCCCCCTCCCTATTAATTCACTTCTCAACTTTCTATCAAGAGTTCAAATGAGAATAAATTCACTGAGAATAAACTAAGATCCTATTCAGAGGGATCCAAGAGTCACTTCTCAACTTTCTTAAGAGTTCAAATGAGAATCAATTCAATGAGAATAAAAATTATAAGGTCTGATTAACTAAGAAATTCTCAAGACATCTATGACACGCGCTGACTTGAAAATTAAGGCTTCAAAGCCTGATGGCATGTACAATAAAAGGCAAGTCTGCAGCTTTGATCATGCACCCCCCTCCCTATTAATTCACTTCTCAACTTTCTATCAAGAGTTCAAATGAGAATAAATTCACTGAGAATAAACTAAGATCCTATTCAGAGGGATCCAAGAGTCACTTCTCAACTTTCTTAAGAGTTCAAATGAGAATCAATTCAATGAGAATAAAAATTATAAGGTCTGATTAACTAAGAAATTCTCAAGACATCTATGACACGCGCTGACTTGAAAATTAAGGCTTCAAAGCCTGATGGCATGTACAATAAAAGGCAAGTCTGCAGCTTTGATCATGCACCCCCCTCCCTATTAATTCACTTCTCAACTTTCTATCAAGAGTTCAAATGAGAATAAATTCACTGAGAATAAACTAAGATCCTATTCAGAGGGATCCAAGAGTCACTTCTCAACTTTCTTAAGAGTTCAAATGAGAATCAATTCAATGAGAATAAAAATTATAAGGTCTGATTAACTAAGAAATTCTCAAGACATCTATGACACGCGCTGACTTGAAAATTAAGGCTTCAAAGCCTGATGGCATGTACAATAAAAGGCAAGTCTGCAGCTTTGATCATGCACCCCCCTCCCTATTAATTCACTTCTCAACTTTCTATCAAGAGTTCAAATGAGAATAAATTCACTGAGAATAAACTAAGATCCTATTCAGAGGGATCCAAGAGTCACTTCTCAACTTTCTTAAGAGTTCAAATGAGAATCAATTCAATGAGAATAAAAATTATAAGGTCTGATTAACTAAGAAATTCTCAAGACATCTATGACACGCGCTGACTTGAAAATTAAGGCTTCAAAGCCTGATGGCATGTACAATAAAAGGCAAGTCTGCAGCTTTGATCATGCACCCCCCTCCCTATTAATTCACTTCTCAACTTTCTATCAAGAGTTCAAATGAGAATAAATTCACTGAGAATAAACTAAGATCCTATTCAGAGGGATCCAAGAGTCACTTCTCAACTTTCTTAAGAGTTCAAATGAGAATCAATTCAATGAGAATAAAAATTATAAGGTCTGATTAACTAAGAAATTCTCAAGACATCTATGACACGCGCTGACTTGAAAATTAAGGCTTCAAAGCCTGATGGCATGTACAATAAAAGGCAAGTCTGCAGCTTTGATCATGCACCCCCCTCCCTATTAATTCACTTCTCAACTTTCTATCAAGAGTTCAAATGAGAATAAATTCACTGAGAATAAACTAAGATCCTATTCAGAGGGATCCAAGAGTCACTTCTCAACTTTCTTAAGAGTTCAAATGAGAATCAATTCAATGAGAATAAAAATTATAAGGTCTGATTAACTAAGAAATTCTCAAGACATCTATGACACGCGCTAACTTGAAAATTAAGGCTTCAAAGCCTGATGGCATGTACAATAAAAGGCAAGTCTGCAGCTTTGATCATGCACCCCCCTCCCTATTAATTCACTTCTCAACTTTCTATCAAGAGTTCAAATGAGAATAAATTCACTGAGAATAAACTAAGATCCTATTCAGAGGGATCCAAGAGTCACTTCTCAACTTTCTTAAGAGTTCAAATGAGAATCAATTCAATGAGAATAAAAATTATAAGGTCTGATTAACTAAGAAATTCTCAAGACATCTATGACACGCGCTGACTTGAAAATTAAGGCTTCAAAGCCTGATGGCATGTACAATAAAAGGCAAGTCTGCAGCTTTGATCATGCACCCCCCTCCCTATTAATTCACTTCTCAACTTTCTATCAAGAGTTCAAATGAGAATAAATTCACTGAGAATAAACTAAGATCCTATTCAGAGGGATCCAAGAGTCACTTCTCAACTTTCTTAAGAGTTCAAATGAGAATCAATTCAATGAGAATAAAAATTATAAGGTCTGATTAACTAAGAAATTCTCAAGACATCTATGACACGCGCTGACTTGAAAATTAAGGCTTCAAAGCCTGATGGCATGTACAATAAAAGGCAAGTCTGCAGCTTTGATCATGCACCCCCCTCCCTATTAATTCACTTCTCAACTTTCTATCAAGAGTTCAAATGAGAATAAATTCACTGAGAATAAACTAAGATCCTATTCAGAGGGATCCAAGAGTCACTTCTCAACTTTCTTAAGAGTTCAAATGAGAATCAATTCAATGAGAATAAAAATTATAAGGTCTGATTAACTAAGAAATTCTCAAGACATCTATGACACGCGCTGACTTGAAAATTAAGGCTTCAAAGCCTGATGGCATGTACAATAAAAGGCAAGTCTGCAGCTTTGATCATGCACCCCCCTCCCTATTAATTCACTTCTCAACTTTCTATCAAGAGTTCAAATGAGAATAAATTCACTGAGAATAAACTAAGATCCTATTCAGAGGGATCCAAGAGTCACTTCTCAACTTTCTTAAGAGTTCAAATGAGAATCAATTCAATGAGAATAAAAATTATAAGGTCTGATTAACTAAGAAATTCTCAAGACATCTATGACACGCGCTGACTTGAAAATTAAGGCTTCAAAGCCTGATGGCATGTACAATAAAAGGCAAGTCTGCAGCTTTGATCATGCACCCCCCTCCCTATTAATTCACTTCTCAACTTTCTATCAAGAGTTCAAATGAGAATAAATTCACTGAGAATAAACTAAGATCCTATTCAGAGGGATCCAAGAGTCACTTCTCAACTTTCTTAAGAGTTCAAATGAGAATCAATTCAATGAGAATAAAAATTATAAGGTCTGATTAACTAAGAAATTCTCAAGACATCTATGACACGCGCTGACTTGAAAATTAAGGCTTCAAAGCCTGATGGCATGTACAATAAAAGGCAAGTCTGCAGCTTTGATCATGCACCCCCCTCCCTATTAATTCACTTCTCAACTTTCTATCAAGAGTTCAAATGAGAATAAATTCACTGAGAATAAACTAAGATCCTATTCAGAGGGATCCAAGAGTCACTTCTCAACTTTCTTAAGAGTTCAAATGAGAATCAATTCAATGAGAATAAAAATTATAAGGTCTGATTAACTAAGAAATTCTCAAGACATCTATGACACGCGCTGACTTGAAAATTAAGGCTTCAAAGCCTGATGGCATGTACAATAAAAGGCAAGTCTGCAGCTTTGATCATGCACCCCCCTCCCTATTAATTCACTTCTCAACTTTCTATCAAGAGTTCAAATGAGAATAAATTCACTGAGAATAAACTAAGATCCTATTCAGAGGGATCCAAGAGTCACTTCTCAACTTTCTTAAGAGTTCAAATGAGAATCAATTCAATGAGAATAAAAATTATAAGGTCTGATTAACTAAGAAATTCTCAAGACATCTATGACACGCGCTGACTTGAAAATTAAGGCTTCAAAGCCTGATGGCATGTACAATAAAAGGCAAGTCTGCAGCTTTGATCATGCACCCCCCTCCCTATTAATTCACTTCTCAACTTTCTATCAAGAGTTCAAATGAGAATAAATTCACTGAGAATAAACTAAGATCCTATTCAGAGGGATCCAAGAGTCACTTCTCAACTTTCTTAAGAGTTCAAATGAGAATCAATTCAATGAGAATAAAAATTATAAGGTCTGATTAACTAAGAAATTCTCAAGACATCTATGACACGCGCTGACTTGAAAATTAAGGCTTCAAAGCCTGATGGCATGTACAATAAAAGGCAAGTCTGCAGCTTTGATCATGCACCCCCCTCCCTATTAATTCACTTCTCAACTTTCTATCAAGAGTTCAAATGAGAATAAATTCACTGAGAATAAACTAAGATCCTATTCAGAGGGATCCAAGAGTCACTTCTCAACTTTCTTAAGAGTTCAAATGAGAATCAATTCAATGAGAATAAAAATTATAAGGTCTGATTAACTAAGAAATTCTCAAGACATCTATGACACGCGCTGACTTGAAAATTAAGGCTTCAAAGCCTGATGGCATGTACAATAAAAGGCAAGTCTGCAGCTTTGATCATGCACCCCCCTCCCTATTAATTCACTTCTCAACTTTCTATCAAGAGTTCAAATGAGAATAAATTCACTGAGAATAAACTAAGATCCTATTCAGAGGGATCCAAGAGTCACTTCTCAACTTTCTTAAGAGTTCAAATGAGAATCAATTCAATGAGAATAAAAATTATAAGGTCTGATTAACTAAGAAATTCTCAAGACATCTATGACACGCGCTGACTTGAAAATTAAGGCTTCAAAGCCTGATGGCATGTACAATAAAAGGCAAGTCTGCAGCTTTGATCATGCACCCCCCTCCCTATTAATTCACTTCTCAACTTTCTATCAAGAGTTCAAATGAGAATAAATTCACTGAGAATAAACTAAGATCCTATTCAGAGGGATCCAAGAGTCACTTCTCAACTTTCTTAAGAGTTCAAATGAGAATCAATTCAATGAGAATAAAAATTATAAGGTCTGATTAACTAAGAAATTCTCAAGACATCTATGACACGCGCTGACTTGAAAATTAAGGCTTCAAAGCCTGATGGCATGTACAATAAAAGGCAAGTCTGCAGCTTTGATCATGCACCCCCCTCCCTATTAATTCACTTCTCAACTTTCTATCAAGAGTTCAAATGAGAATAAATTCACTGAGAATAAACTAAGATCCTATTCAGAGGGATCCAAGAGTCACTTCTCAACTTTCTTAAGAGTTCAAATGAGAATCAATTCAATGAGAATAAAAATTATAAGGTCTGATTAACTAAGAAATTCTCAAGACATCTATGACACGCGCTGACTTGAAAATTAAGGCTTCAAAGCCTGATGGCATGTACAATAAAAGGCAAGTCTGCAGCTTTGATCATGCACCCCCCTCCCTATTAATTCACTTCTCAACTTTCTATCAAGAGTTCAAATGAGAATAAATTCACTGAGAATAAACTAAGATCCTATTCAGAGGGATCCAAGAGTCACTTCTCAACTTTCTTAAGAGTTCAAATGAGAATCAATTCAATGAGAATAAAAATTATAAGGTCTGATTAACTAAGAAATTCTCAAGACATCTATGACACGCGCTGACTTGAAAATTAAGGCTTCAAAGCCTGATGGCATGTACAATAAAAGGCAAGTCTGCAGCTTTGATCATGCACCCCCCTCCCTATTAATTCACTTCTCAACTTTCTATCAAGAGTTCAAATGAGAATAAATTCACTGAGAATAAACTAAGATCCTATTCAGAGGGATCCAAGAGTCACTTCTCAACTTTCTTAAGAGTTCAAATGAGAATCAATTCAATGAGAATAAAAATTATAAGGTCTGATTAACTAAGAAATTCTCAAGACATCTATGACACGCGCTGACTTGAAAATTAAGGCTTCAAAGCCTGATGGCATGTACAATAAAAGGCAAGTCTGCAGCTTTGATCATGCACCCCCCTCCCTATTAATTCACTTCTCAACTTTCTATCAAGAGTTCAAATGAGAATAAATTCACTGAGAATAAACTAAGATCCTATTCAGAGGGATCCAAGAGTCACTTCTCAACTTTCTTAAGAGTTCAAATGAGAATCAATTCAATGAGAATAAAAATTATAAGGTCTGATTACTAAGAAATTCTCAAGACATCTATGACACGCGCTGACTTGAAAATTAAGGCTTCAAAGCCTGATGGCATGTACAATAAAAGGCAAGTCTGCAGCTTTGATCATGCACCCCCCTCCCTATTAATTCACTTCTCAACTTTCTATCAAGAGTTCAAATGAGAATAAATTCACTGAGAATAAACTAAGATCCTATTCAGAGGGATCCAAGAGTCACTTCTCAACTTTCTTAAGAGTTCAAATGAGAATCAATTCAATGAGAATAAAAATTATAAGGTCTGATTAACTAAGAAATTCTCAAGACATCTATGACACGCGCTGACTTGAAAATTAAGGCTTCAAAGCCTGATGGCATGTACAATAAAAGGCAAGTCTGCAGCTTTGATCATGCACCCCCCTCCCTATTAATTCACTTCTCAACTTTCTATCAAGAGTTCAAATGAGAATAAATTCACTGAGAATAAACTAAGATCCTATTCAGAGGGATCCAAGAGTCACTTCTCAACTTTCTTAAGAGTTCAAATGAGAATCAATTCAATGAGAATAAAAATTATAAGGTCTGATTAACTAAGAAATTCTCAAGACATCTATGACACGCGCTGACTTGAAAATTAAGGCTTCAAAGCCTGATGGCATGTACAATAAAAGGCAAGTCTGCAGCTTTGATCATGCACCCCCCTCCCTATTAATTCACTTCTCAACTTTCTATCAAGAGTTCAAATGAGAATAAATTCACTGAGAATAAACTAAGATCCTATTCAGAGGGATCCAAGAGTCACTTCTCAACTTTCTTAAGAGTTCAAATGAGAATCAATTCAATGAGAATAAAAATTATAAGGTCTGATTAACTAAGAAATTCTCAAGACATCTATGACACGCGCTGACTTGAAAATTAAGGCTTCAAAGCCTGATGGCATGTACAATAAAAGGCAAGTCTGCAGCTTTGATCATGCACCCCCCTCCCTATTAATTCACTTCTCAACTTTCTATCAAGAGTTCAAATGAGAATAAATTCACTGAGAATAAACTAAGATCCTATTCAGAGGGATCCAAGAGTCACTTCTCAACTTTCTTAAGAGTTCAAATGAGAATCAATTCAATGAGAATAAAAATTATAAGGTCTGATTAACTAAGAAATTCTCAAGACATCTATGACACGCGCTGACTTGAAAATTAAGGCTTCAAAGCCTGATGGCATGTACAATAAAAGGCAAGTCTGCAGCTTTGATCATGCACCCCCCTCCCTATTAATTCACTTCTCAACTTTCTATCAAGAGTTCAAATGAGAATAAATTCACTGAGAATAAACTAAGATCCTATTCAGAGGGATCCAAGAGTCACTTCTCAACTTTCTTAAGAGTTCAAATGAGAATCAATTCAATGAGAATAAAAATTATAAGGTCTGATTAACTAAGAAATTCTCAAGACATCTATGACACGCGCTGACTTGAAAATTAAGGCTTCAAAGCCTGATGGCATGTACAATAAAAGGCAAGTCTGCAGCTTTGATCATGCACCCCCCTCCCTATTAATTCACTTCTCAACTTTCTATGAAGAGTTCAAATGAGAATAAATTCACTGAGAATAAACTAAGATCCTATTCAGAGGGATCCAAGAGTCACTTCTCAACTTTCTTAAGAGTTCAAATGAGAATCAATTCAATGAGAATAAAAATTATAAGGTCTGATTAACTAAGAAATTCTCAAGACATCTATGACACGCGCTGACTTGAAAATTAAGGCTTCAAAGCCTGATGGCATGTACAATAAAAGGCAAGTCTGCAGCTTTGATCATGCACCCCCCTCCCTATTAATTCACTTCTCAACTTTCTATGAAGAGTTCAAATGAGAATAAATTCACTGAGAATAAACTAAGATCCTATTCAGAGGGATCCAAGAGTCACTTCTCAACTTTCTTAAGAGTTCAAATGAGAATCAATTCAATGAGAATAAAAATTATAAGGTCTGATTAACTAAGAAATTCTCAAGACATCTATGACACGCGCTGACTTGAAAATTAAGGCTTCAAAGCCTGATGGCATGTACAATAAAAGGCAAGTCTGCAGCTTTGATCATGCACCCCCCTCCCTATTAATTCACTTCTCAACTTTCTATGAAGAGTTCAAATGAGAATAAATTCACTGAGAATAAACTAAGATCCTATTCAGAGGGATCCAAGAGTCACTTCTCAACTTTCTTAAGAGTTCAAATGAGAATCAATTCAATGAGAATAAAAATTATAAGGTCTGATTAACTAAGAAATTCTCAAGACATCTATGACACGCGCTGACTTGAAAATTAAGGCTTCAAAGCCTGATGGCATGTACAATAAAAGGCAAGTCTGCAGCTTTGATCATGCACCCCCCTCCCTATTAATTCACTTCTCAACTTTCTATCGAAGAGTTCAAATGAGAATAAATTCACTGAGAATAAACTAAGATCCTATTCAGAGGGATCCAAGAGTCACTTCTCAACTTTCTTAAGAGTTCAAATGAGAATCAATTCAATGAGAATAAAAATTATAAGGTCTGATTAACTAAGAAATTCTCAAGACATCTATGACACGCGCTGACTTGAAAATTAAGGCTTCAAAGCCTGATGGCATGTACAATAAAAGGCAAGTCTGCAGCTTTGATCATGCACCCCCCTCCCTATTAATTCACTTCTCAACTTTCTATCAAGAGTTCAAATGAGAATAAATTCACTGAGAATAAACTAAGATCCTATTCAGAGGGATCCAAGAGTCACTTCTCAACTTTCTTAAGAGTTCAAATGAGAATCAATTCAATGAGAATAAAAATTATAAGGTCTGATTAACTAAGAAATTCTCAAGACATCTATGACACGCGCTGACTTGAAAATTAAGGCTTCAAAGCCTGATGGCATGTACAATAAAAGGCAAGTCTGCAGCTTTGATCATGCACCCCCCTCCCTATTAATTCACTTCTCAACTTTCTATCAAGAGTTCAAATGAGAATAAATTCACTGAGAATAAACTAAGATCCTATTCAGAGGGATCCAAGAGTCACTTCTCAACTTTCTTAAGAGTTCAAATGAGAATCAATTCAATGAGAATAAAAATTATAAGGTCTGATTAACTAAGAAATTCTCAAGACATCTATGACACGCGCTGACTTGAAAATTAAGGCTTCAAAGCCTGATGGCATGTACAATAAAAGGCAAGTCTGCAGCTTTGATCATGCACCCCCCTCCCTATTAATTCACTTCTCAACTTTCTATCAAGAGTTCAAATGAGAATAAATTCACTGAGAATAAACTAAGATCCTATTCAGAGGGATCCAAGAGTCACTTCTCAACTTTCTTAAGAGTTCAAATGAGAATCAATTCAATGAGAATAAAAATTATAAGGTCTGATTAACTAAGAAATTCTCAAGACATCTATGACACGCGCTGACTTGAAAATTAAGGCTTCAAAGCCTGATGGCATGTACAATAAAAGGCAAGTCTGCAGCTTTGATCATGCACCCCCCTCCCTATTAATTCACTTCTCAACTTTCTATCAAGAGTTCAAATGAGAATAAATTCACTGAGAATAAACTAAGATCCTATTCAGAGGGATCCAAGAGTCACTTCTCAACTTTCTTAAGAGTTCAAATGAGAATCAATTCAATGAGAATAAAAATTATAAGGTCTGATTAACTAAGAAATTCTCAAGACATCTATGACACGCGCTGACTTGAAAATTAAGGCTTCAAAGCCTGATGGCATGTACAATAAAAGGCAAGTCTGCAGCTTTGATCATGCACCCCCCTCCCTATTAATTCACTTCTCAACTTTCTATCAAGAGTTCAAATGAGAATAAATTCACTGAGAATAAACTAAGATCCTATTCAGAGGGATCCAAGAGTCACTTCTCAACTTTCTTAAGAGTTCAAATGAGAATCAATTCAATGAGAATAAAAATTATAAGGTCTGATTAACTAAGAAATTCTCAAGACATCTATGACACGCGCTGACTTGAAAATTAAGGCTTCAAAGCCTGATGGCATGTACAATAAAAGGCAAGTCTGCAGCTTTGATCATGCACCCCCCTCCCTATTAATTCACTTCTCAACTTTCTATCAAGAGTTCAAATGAGAATAAATTCACTGAGAATAAACTAAGATCCTATTCAGAGGGATCCAAGAGTCACTTCTCAACTTTCTTAAGAGTTCAAATGAGAATCAATTCAATGAGAATAAAAATTATAAGGTCTGATTAACTAAGAAATTCTCAAGACATCTATGACACGCGCTGACTTGAAAATTAAGGCTTCAAAGCCTGATGGCATGTACAATAAAAGGCAAGTCTGCAGCTTTGATCATGCACCCCCCTCCCTATTAATTCACTTCTCAACTTTCTATCAAGAGTTCAAATGAGAATAAATTCACTGAGAATAAACTAAGATCCTATTCAGAGGGATCCAAGAGTCACTTCTCAACTTTCTTAAGAGTTCAAATGAGAATCAATTCAATGAGAATAAAAATTATAAGGTCTGATTAACTAAGAAATTCTCAAGACATCTATGACACGCGCTGACTTGAAAATTAAGGCTTCAAAGCCTGATGGCATGTACAATAAAAGGCAAGTCTGCAGCTTTGATCATGCACCCCCCTCCCTATTAATTCACTTCTCAACTTTCTATCAAGAGTTCAAATGAGAATAAATTCACTGAGAATAAACTAAGATCCTATTCAGAGGGATCCAAGAGTCACTTCTCAACTTTCTTAAGAGTTCAAATGAGAATCAATTCAATGAGAATAAAAATTATAGGTCTGATTAACTAAGAAATTCTCAAGACATCTATGACACGCGCTGACTTGAAAATTAAGGCTTCAAAGCCTGATGGCATGTACAATAAAAGGCAAGTCTGCAGCTTTGATCATGCACCCCCCTCCCTATTAATTCACTTCTCAACTTTCTATGAAGAGTTCAAATGAGAATAAATTCACTGAGAATAAACTAAGATCCTATTCAGAGGGATCCAAGAGTCACTTCTCAACTTTCTTAAGAGTTCAAATGAGAATCAATTCAATGAGAATAAAAATTATAAGGTCTGATTAACTAAGAAATTCTCAAGACATCTATGACACGCGCTGACTTGAAAATTAAGGCTTCAAAGCCTGATGGCATGTACAATAAAAGGCAAGTCTGCAGCTTTGATCATGCACCCCCCTCCCTATTAATTCACTTCTCAACTTTCTATGAAGAGTTCAAATGAGAATCAATTCACTGAGAATAAACTAAGATCCTATTCAGAGGGATCCAAGAGTCACTTCTCAACTTTCTTAAGAGTTCAAATGAGAATCAATTCAATGAGAATAAAAATTATAAGGTCTGATTAACTAAGAAATTCTCAAGACATCTATGACACGCGCTGACTTGAAAATTAAGGCTTCAAAGCCTGATGGCATGTACAATAAAAGGCAAGTCTGCAGCTTTGATCATGCACCCCCCTCCCTATTAATTCACTTCTCAACTTTCTATGAAGAGTTCAAATGAGAATCAATTCACTGAGAATAAACTAAGATCCTATTCAGAGGGATCCAAGAGTCACTTCTCAACTTTCTTAAGAGTTCAAATGAGAATCAATTCAATGAGAATAAAAATTATAAGGTCTGATTAACTAAGAAATTCTCAAGACATCTATGACACGCGCTGACTTGAAAATTAAGGCTTCAAAGCCTGATGGCATGTACAATAAAAGGCAAGTCTGCAGCTTTGATCATGCACCCCCCTCCCTATTAATTCACTTCTCAACTTTCTATGAAGAGTTCAAATGAGAATCAATTCACTGAGAATAAACTAAGATCCTATTCAGAGGGATCCAAGAGTCACTTCTCAACTTTCTTAAGAGTTCAAATGAGAATCAATTCAATGAGAATAAAAATTATAAGGTCTGATTAACTAAGAAATTCTCAAGACATCTATGACACGCGCTGACTTGAAAATTAAGGCTTCAAAGCCTGATGGCATGTACAATAAAAGGCAAGTCTGCAGCTTTGATCATGCACCCCCCTCCCTATTAATTCACTTCTCAACTTTCTATGAAGAGTTCAAATGAGAATCAATTCACTGAGAATAAACTAAGATCCTATTCAGAGGGATCCAAGAGTCACTTCTCAACTTTCTTAAGAGTTCAAATGAGAATCAATTCAATGAGAATAAAAATTATAAGGTCTGATTAACTAAGAAATTCTCAAGACATCTATGACACGCGCTGACTTGAAAATTAAGGCTTCAAAGCCTGATGGCATGTACAATAAAAGGCAAGTCTGCAGCTTTGATCATGCACCCCCCTCCCTATTAATTCACTTCTCAACTTTCTATGAAGAGTTCAAATGAGAATCAATTCACTGAGAATAAACTAAGATCCTATTCAGAGGGATCCAAGAGTCACTTCTCAACTTTCTTAAGAGTTCAAATGAGAATCAATTCAATGAGAATAAAAATTATAAGGTCTGATTAACTAAGAAATTCTCAAGACATCTATGACACGCGCTGACTTGAAAATTAAGGCTTCAAAGCCTGATGGCATGTACAATAAAAGGCAAGTCTGCAGCTTTGATCATGCACCCCCCTCCCTATTAATTCACTTCTCAACTTTCTATGAAGAGTTCAAATGAGAATCAATTCACTGAGAATAAACTAAGATCCTATTCAGAGGGATCCAAGAGTCACTTCTCAACTTTCTTAAGAGTTCAAATGAGAATCAATTCAATGAGAATAAAAATTATAAGGTCTGATTAACTAAGAAATTCTCAAGACATCTATGACACGCGCTGACTTGAAAATTAAGGCTTCAAAGCCTGATGGCATGTACAATAAAAGGCAAGTCTGCAGCTTTGATCATGCACCCCCCTCCCTATTAATTCACTTCTCAACTTTCTATGAAGAGTTCAAATGAGAATCAATTCACTGAGAATAAACTAAGATCCTATTCAGAGGGATCCAAGAGTCACTTCTCAACTTTCTTAAGAGTTCAAATGAGAATCAATTCAATGAGAATAAAAATTATAAGGTCTGATTAACTAAGAAATTCTCAAGACATCTATGACACGCGCTGACTTGAAAATTAAGGCTTCAAAGCCTGATGGCATGTACAATAAAAGGCAAGTCTGCAGCTTTGATCATGCACCCCCCTCCCTATTAATTCACTTCTCAACTTTCTATGAAGAGTTCAAATGAGAATCAATTCACTGAGAATAAACTAAGATCCTATTCAGAGGGATCCAAGAGTCACTTCTCAACTTTCTTAAGAGTTCAAATGAGAATCAATTCAATGAGAATAAAAATTATAAGGTCTGATTAACTAAGAAATTCTCAAGACATCTATGACACGCGCTGACTTGAAAATTAAGGCTTCAAAGCCTGATGGCATGTACAATAAAAGGCAAGTCTGCAGCTTTGATCATGCACCCCCCTCCCTATTAATTCACTTCTCAACTTTCTATGAAGAGTTCAAATGAGAATCAATTCACTGAGAATAAACTAAGATCCTATTCAGAGGGATCCAAGAGTCACTTCTCAACTTTCTTAAGAGTTCAAATGAGAATCAATTCAATGAGAATAAAAATTATAAGGTCTGATTAACTAAGAAATTCTCAAGACATCTATGACACGCGCTGACTTGAAAATTAAGGCTTCAAAGCCTGATGGCATGTACAATAAAAGGCAAGTCTGCAGCTTTGATCATGCACCCCCCTCCCTATTAATTCACTTCTCAACTTTCTATGAAGAGTTCAAATGAGAATAAATTCACTGAGAATAAACTAAGATCCTATTCAGAGGGATCCAAGAGTCACTTCTCAACTTTCTTAAGAGTTCAAATGAGAATCAATTCAATGAGAATAAAAATTATAAGGTCTGATTAACTAAGAAATTCTCAAGACATCTATGACACGCGCTGACTTGAAAATTAAGGCTTCAAAGCCTGATGGCATGTACAATAAAAGGCAAGTCTGCAGCTTTGATCATGCACCCCCCTCCCTATTAATTCACTTCTCAACTTTCTATGAAGAGTTCAAATGAGAATCAATTCACTGAGAATAAACTACGATCCTATTCAGAGGGATCCAAGAGTCACTTCTCAACTTTCTTAAGAGTTCAAATGAGAATCAATTCAATGAGAATAAAAATTATAAGGTCTGATTAACTAAGAAATTCTCAAGACATCTATGACACGCGCTGACTTGAAAATTAAGGCTTCAAAGCCTGATGGCATGTACAATAAAAGGCAAGTCTGCAGCTTTGATCATGCACCCCCCTCCCTATTAATTCACTTCTCAACTTTCTATGAAGAGTTCAAATGAGAATCAATTCACTGAGAATAAACTAAGATCCTATTCAGAGGGATCCAAGAGTCACTTCTCAACTTTCTTAAGAGTTCAAATGAGAATCAATTCAATGAGAATAAAAATTATAAGGTCTGATTAACTAAGAAATTCTCAAGACATCTATGACACGCGCTGACTTGAAAATTAAGGCTTCAAAGCCTGATGGCATGTACAATAAAAGGCAAGTCTGCAGCTTTGATCATGCACCCCCCTCCCTATTAATTCACTTCTCAACTTTCTATGAAGAGTTCAAATGAGAATCAATTCACTGAGAATAAACTAAGATCCTATTCAGAGGGATCCAAGAGTCACTTCTCAACTTTCTTAAGAGTTCAAATGAGAATCAATTCAATGAGAATAAAAATTATAAGGTCTGATTAACTAAGAAATTCTCAAGACATCTATGACACGCGCTGACTTGAAAATTAAGGCTTCAAAGCCTGATGGCATGTACAATAAAAGGCAAGTCTGCAGCTTTGATCATGCACCCCCCTCCCTATTAATTCACTTCTCAACTTTCTATGAAGAGTTCAAATGAGAATCAATTCACTGAGAATAAACTAAGATCCTATTCAGAGGGATCCAAGAGTCACTTCTCAACTTTCTTAAGAGTTCAAATGAGAATCAATTCAATGAGAATAAAAATTATAAGGTCTGATTAACTAAGAAATTCTCAAGACATCTATGACACGCGCTGACTTGAAAATTAAGGCTTCAAAGCCTGATGGCATGTACAATAAAAGGCAAGTCTGCAGCTTTGATCATGCACCCCCCTCCCTATTAATTCACTTCTCAACTTTCTATGAAGAGTTCAAATGAGAATCAATTCACTGAGAATAAACTAAGATCCTATTCAGAGGGATCCAAGAGTCACTTCTCAACTTTCTTAAGAGTTCAAATGAGAATCAATTCACTGCTTAATAAGCTGTCTGACTGCATTTGGCATGAAATAAGGTCTGATTAACTAAGAAATTCTCACGACATCTAGTCTGATTAATAACAATAATAATTAAAATAATAAAAAGGTTCTCATTGCACATTGAGAATGCTCAATGCTCTTACAATTGCATATGATTAAAAAGAATAAAAAAACCTAGTTAAAAGATGGAAATATGAAAATCTATGAGTAGGTTAAAAACTATTACTACTACTATTGTTGATTAACTAAGAAATTCTCTGGACATACATTGCACGTGCCTTCTCATGGTTAGAATTGACAGACATGACTTTTTCAGTGACTTGGAAATTAATGGTTCAGTCTCTGAGCTGCTTGTTAGAGTGGAATTCGTTTTCCGAGATTAAGTTTTATTTTGGTCAGTACTACAAGGTCATGTAGTTTCGTCAATCTGTGGAAGAGCCACGAGTGGAACCTAGAGTTGTGACTTGGAGTGTGTATAGTGTTGTAACTAAGTTAACAACTGCAGATTTATAGACAATTAATCAGTCAATCAGCCTTTATTATAAAACAATAGTTTTTAAAGGTACAAAGCTAGTGGGTCATTTACGAAAGTAAGGAAGGAACTTTATTTTACCAGGGTAGCCCATTCAGCAATGAGGCTGGCATCCATAAGGACCCTGGGGAATAAAGATATGTACAGTGATCAGCTCTCATTATGGATGAAAGGATCTGTTAGGATCTTGTTTGAAACCTAAAATATATACAATAAGTATATTAATTAACTGATAAGAATTACCAGCTTGAAAAGTTCATGCTTAGTATAATTTTTAACACCCACATATCAGTATGAAAGTGACAAAGGTATGTGGGTATGAAAGACAAGTGACAAAGTTACCTTTCGGTCGGTAAGAATCTTTAGTTTGCTATGAAATAATACTGAATAAAAACTGGTATAAACTGCACATCAGAGTAATTTCGAAGATTTCAGTTGACCAAGTTGTTAGAATGTTTTGATGTGCTACACTACACCATCACTCAGTGTTCACAGAAAAAAAGCAAGAGACCAAAATTATACTTAAAATTCGGGAAATAATAATATGGGGGCATAATGAATAATTCGAAACATCGCTATGCTAAAAGATATGTTTCTATACTTAATAAATGTTACGATCTCACCCGCAAATGTCAATATCGCTAAGATAAAAATTCGCTCTTTATATAAACGAAGATCTAGCTCGAATTTGACAATTGTATTAAAGCACAATGCCTAGAAATCGAGGTCCAGTACCACTCAACTTCCTTGGAGACGCCTGGACATGCCCTATGCATAACTAATGAGCAAATGAAACACGCTTGTGCTTCATTTGGGATTAATGTTTCTCAATAATTTTCATTGAAGTGTTGTGGTGTAATCTATAAATCTGTCTTTGGTGAGAAACACCAAAATAAAGTCCATCCATTGACCTAACAGCTTTGTTTGTTTTACGGTCAATTCTTACTGATGTGACGATAGCATTACCAAGTAAAAAAGTCGGATCAAAATTAAAAAACGTAACTGAAATAGCAATTATTACAAGGCTATTAAGAATACCTTTCTCATTGCGTGATTCAACGTAGATCGACCGTCCACTTCTCTGCGACTCAAGTCATTTCTCTTTGATAGCAAAAAGGGAAACTTAGCGTACTTAGGACACTCAAATATACTAGCCAGCTTCCGTACCGCACTTCAAAGAGCGAAAAACATTCGCAAATCTTCGTTACGTTCCGCCATGTTGCACGACTGTTGACCCCATGTGGTTTGATCACGTGATATGAAAGGACCATACGAATACATGCGAGTAACATACGAGAACATACGAGAACATACGAGTACATACGAGTAACGTACGAATACATACGAGTAACATATAGGTACATACGAGTAACATATAGGTACATACGAGTAACATTCAAGAAATAGAAAACATGTACCGTGTTTCTGTCGAGTTATAGAAACACCAGAGGAAGTTTGGGAGAACGAGAAATGCTGTGGGAAGGCGAGCCGCAAGCGAGTGTTTCCACAGCTTTTTTGTCCCCTGGGTGTTGTGCTAGAATCATGAGTGGACAACTTCCGGAACTGAAACGGGGGTACTGGAACAAAGGTGTTCAAGACCGCGTTACCCCATCTCACAGGTTAAATGTAATTACTGTCCTGAAAAGTTTACAAAAATTGCTAATACAAATTGTCCTTTCAACACAATTTAATTCCTTGAACTCAGTAACCTTTACATTGCAGACAACAAAGATAAGATAACAATGCTAAAGCTATCTAATACTACGTCTTCTCTAAGTAAAAAACGTAGTGACCCTATGATCAACAGATGAATTCTTGTCGCTATCTAAAACCCATTTGCTTTAATAACAACGATAACAGATTTCCTGTGGCGCGTAGTTCAGAACGCGACAATTGTTAAAAAAAGATAAGCGTTAAAATGACAATAGAAACCGAAATGGACCGTCTTAAAAAGACAGTCTCAGCCGACTCAATAATGAAAACCTTTTTTATTAATCTCCAGGCCGTGTTGAAAAACAAAATGTTGATCATTGGGCACATTTCTATAATTATGATGAGAACAAGAAAAGTTTAAAGAGCGATTTCTGTATGGCCTGGAAAAACACTGGCGGTTTTCCCGAGTTTTCGCAATCTGTTTCATTATAGACGGAGAGAACTATATTTGATTAACCAATAAGAAAGACCTCGCGCCGTTAACTCCGTTCACGAAACAAATCAAATTGCTTCGTTTTAGTTTATCTAGATCATACAGAAATCGTTCGAGCATCTCCGTCATCAGACTATAAGCACATATCAAACTCAAACGCGCTTGATTATAATAGCTATATAATGGATATACATGCCAGAAAATCTATTAATAACAAAACTACGAAATGTTTAAAAGGACTCAGTACTAAAGTATTTAAACTTATATAAAGAAGCTAAGTTGCTTGATAATATATTGGAAAATATTCTAAAAAGTGTAAAAAAGAGTTGACAATTTAAAGCTCTTCATAATGAGCTCCTTATCTTCTCCACATTCTTCGATAGTCTGACCAACCAGGTGGAGGTACTAGGTTAGGCAAGAAATCCCATAATTCATCTGCTATTTGAGCAGGAGACTTAGCAACGAACGTTTCAAATTCTAACCGAAATAAGAAAACACCCTCCGGAATGCACGAAGGTTCGAGTTCGCCCTTATTAATGGCATAAATTTCCTGTCTACAATGGGGGCATTTTCTTTTACTGGTACTCGCATGCTGAAAACATTTTAGCAAACAGCTCTCGTGCATAAAAACCTTGCAACAAGGAAGTCTACGAGAAGCCAGTGGCCCCGGAGTGTAACAAATCAAACACTTTGTTTGCAGAAAAGTTTGCAAACGTTGTTGATCTCTTTGGACATTTTTGCGCTTTTTACCCATTGCGGGTCTGAATTTTGTAGATTCACCTAAAAAACTCTAACTCAATATTTCTCTGCTCAGTGGCAGTAATGGCTTCTCAAAGAAACCAAAAGGTGTCAGAATTAATATTCCGACAGGGTACCCTCTATAAATTGCCTATTGCAATGTACGTCCTCGGGTCTCTATCAGAAATTACCAATTATTAATTGCCTCTGAATCACAAACAAAACAAAGAAAATTTTGGACAGCAGAACTGTTTTCTGTATACATTCAGACGAGAATCAACAGAGTTTTCTAATTAAACGCCAACTGAGTTTAATTCCCTATTTCCTCTAATTAGGTGCCCTAATAACAACCGCCTCTAAAATGTTAGTCGACTTAACGTTCAATGCCTTGGGCGATGTCAAGATCCAGTCGAAAAGGCGAAATTTGAAATTAATGTTCAGGACGCTGGTTCAAGGAAACGCAGTATTATAACTTAGAAAATCTCTTGGTTTCTCCCGACGATCCCAGGCAACCCTCGATTTGACACGACATTTCGTGGGTAAATGGAACATGCATGTTTTGACTTGGATTTTCAGAACAGCGAGAAATCCGTACACGGCTTATTTGACGCGAATGGCGTTCAATTCAGCGCCATATGCCAGTTTTTGACTTAAGTTTTTAGTGCAGCGAGCAATCCGTAAAGCTCATTTGACACGAATGGAGTTCCATTCAGTGCAAATGCAAGTTATTTCTGTTTTCATTAACGAGGTTTGAAAAAAAATTTAGGCAGCTAAATTTGAAAAAAAAGCATCACACAAATATAGCTATTGCTCGTTTTTATAATTTCAGATGTAACGGATAGAGTCAACGGAATCATGCTGTTATGTGTCAACATTGCTATAACGACTCTAAAAATGATTTGAAAACGTTTTTTTTAAAATCATTTTTCTCTGAAAATGACTAGAAAATGATTTTCGATGCGATGTTAGACAGAAACAGCTGATTTCAGTCGCTGATAAATCTCTTTCTTGGCACTCCGAAGCTCATAACTGCCTTCGTCTCGCTTATAAGTGACATCCAGTGGGTAGATGAGACTCGAAACCTTCTCCTCCCAGACCGAATGGCCAACCTGAAACTTGAAGTGGTTTGGCTTGCCTTCTATTTGCTTTAGCCACGCCAAGCGCACGCTCTGACCATCTGCGCTGTACTTTAAAACCTTAGCCAAGAATATCTCGGGCGATTTAGCTCGTGCATCAGCCGGTATAAGAGCGCATATTTCTCCAGGAGCGGGTAGATCACGTTCTTCCCCTGATGAATCATCCTCGACTTCGTCGTCAACATTGCAAGATGTACCTGGAACGTCGTCCACTATGGCGTTAACTGCTGATTGATTAAGGTAGTGCAATGCGCGTTTCGTTCTTTCCTGTTGACTTCTTTTGTCGTAGACCTGCATTTGAGTGCGCAAACTGTGCTTACAGACACGAGCTAAGCTTTCTGCCAGCTGTACATCGGAACTTTCTTTGCTAGACCTAAAGTTTTCCACCAATGCGTGTCGCATTTCGTTCATTGTGCAGTGAAAGCCGAGATTCTCCCGAAAGATTTTCGCCAAGTAACTGGAGAAAGATCCCGGTGATTTAAAAAATGAGCCTCGGTTGTTGACAAAAAAAAAGTCATGACTACAGCCCCGGGGTATGAGCTTTAGTCGCGACCGTTCGACGTAACGCTTAACATGAAAATCCACGAAATGAAATTCGCTCATTTCTATGACATTCGGACCGTATCTTTTCACCGTTTTGTAACCTTTCTCGACGAGACGGGTGACTCCGTTTTTCGCAAACACCATAAAGTTCTCTCCGTTCGGTAGCTTCCCGACGATTTCATCAACTTCGTTCTCTGGGATATCTGTAACGATGCGAAGGGTTCTGAACTCTTTAGCACGGCCTGGATTTATCGCAAAAAGTAGCAATAGTGTGAAATTCATGTGCAGACGTGCTTTCTGTCGCACATCGAGTTCGTCTTCGAATTGTTGATGAAGGGAACGGGTTAATTCTTGAAATTGCGGCCAAAACAGCCTTCTCTTCTCAGGTTCTTTGGTGGATTCCAAAACAGCATGCTCTCTGAGGAGTTGGTTCTGAAGGGCGCGAAGATCACTAATGCTATCCACTGCGTCATAATTTCCGCGACTCTCGTTTGCATGCAGGAATTTCGCAACCCTTATGAAGGACATTACATAAAGGGCAGCAGTGTTGTTCTTAACTCGCCGGCTATGCTTTATGTGCTTGATAAAGGATTCCACGATATTCATATTTTCCACCAATTCCAATCGAATGTCTAGCTTCAACGTGCGCGAACAATAAGCCAAAAAGATCACTAACCGTTCCAAAGTTTTCGCCCACGTGACATCCGACAGTTTGGACTGTCTGCGCTTAAAATTCAAGTCTGATTGAAAGAATTCCTTCATTTCACTCACACGTTTAACGACGTTGGGGAAGCAATCTATATCTATATCTTTTTTATGAAACAGCTCGACAATGCCATAATCTTGTTCGCCAGCGCTTTCTTCCTCCGGTGAGGACTCGAAATTGGTATCGCTGTCCGAGGAATAACTTGACTCGGGTTCCGAGTCTGTCGAAATCTGCTCATCGACTATTTGTTCCTGTGATTCTGAAAACCCAGTCATTGGCTTTTCTACGGCTAAACTTCCCGGAGAAGAATTCAAGAGATTTTCTACTAAGAAATTGGTACTTAACCCATGTTTTTTGGGAGGCATAGTGGACTCTACATTATCCCTTGAAAAAATGTCCCCTACGTTCTGACTTTGTCCTCCCCCGTGTGTGTAGTTAGTATCGATACTATCACTAAGATTACTTAAGAAAGGTCCATACAGTTTTTTAGAGTTTTCCTTTCTTTCTTCGCGTGAATCGTGATAAGCTTCAAGAATGACAACGTCTCGTTTGGAAATCAGCGAGAGGAATTTGTAACAGGCCAAGTAAGGTCTAGCAGTTCTCAACTTGTTCTGAATTTCTTGAGGCGCCTTCAACAGCTTAAGACCAAGATTTCTCATGCGACTTTTAATCGTACTTTTAGGAATGTTAGGAAATAGTTTATCGCAGACCTCAACGAAGACGAAGTGAAGACTTCCATAGCACGATACTGGTTCGATTTTCCGCTGTTGGATTGGGATTATTTCTTCGGAAACAGAGTACTGACTTTGGAAAGTTGCCTGTGGGGGGAAAGAGAGGTCTGTTAGTTTTTGGAAACCAAAATCCTACTTCATTCATCTGTGCGCCACAGAGTTGTGTACGCTATGCTCCACTCGCGCAAATGTGATATATTTCGGAGTTTTCACTAGCCCACAAGAAGGAAACTCAATACCCTTCAATATATTTTGATTTTGAAATAAATCACACTTGGTGCCATTGGCGTTTGCTTTATGCAAAAACCGCATAATTCGCCCGATCAAAGAATGATTTCACTCAAAATTAGCCATGCAGTGACTGCATTCCTTTGCATTTACTAAATGACCAGTTAAGTATTTAACCAGTTAAGTGCTTAACTAGCGCTTTCGTAATTGATTCGCACCTACTCATCAGTGAAATTTAGTAAAAGTTATCACGAGTACTTAATTAACTGTGACGGAGTTTTTGAGATGAACTAGTAACACCTGGTTTAAACTGAAATAAGTTATGTGATTTGAATCTTACCGTCTCCCTTCCATCCCATGAAGGTGGTGCAGGAATTCGTAATCCGATTGCGTCGAACGCTCCAGAGGTCTAAAAAACAGAATCGCAATTTAGATTTTCAGATAGTACAATTAAGTAGGTCAACATTGTTAGCTACTTTGCAACACGAGAAAGCGTCCAAGTTTAGTCTGTAAGCTTACTAATTTTATCTCTACATTCACCCACCGAGTGCAATGAATTCATTTCTCCAGTTGTTTTCGCTACGCTGTTTCCATCCGAAAAATGGGCCTAGCGGGGAACAAAAATAACAAAAAAATTATTATTTACCAGGGTTCGAACAAAACTCCCTCTCAATCATCTGATTATGGTACTCAATTTTAATGGCTTATTTACGTAGTCTGTTTCCCTAGCTGGGTATTTTAGCACAGAATAATTTCGGTACCAGAGCTCTTAAGTCGCTAGTGGTGTTTGATTTATAAAGAAGCTGTAGAATTTCGCTGGTGTTAAAATGATTTCATTCAAAATTATCAATGATAGCAGACAGCTTTACATTTACTTCGATGAGTATTAAGTATTTAAGCACTGAAATGTTGTTATAACCGGCGCTTTCGTAATCTGTGCGCAATTGTTTAAAGTGCTAAGAACTGAAATGAAACAAATACGATATGTGATTTTTATCTTACCGGCCTAAGGCGAAGTGCCGGACTTTGTAATCCGATTGCGTGAAGTGCCCGAGGTCTAAAAAAGAAACAGAAAAATCGAAATTTAGAGTTTCAAATAATACAATTAAAAAAGCCAACATTTAAGGCTCGAGTCTGGCTTTGCAAGACAACAAAGCTTCCTTGATTAGTTTGTAGCTTATTTTAAGACTACATTTACCTAGCAAGTGCCGCCGGAATTCTTTCCTCCAGATTGTATTGCTGCCTTACGCTGTTCGCATCCGGAAAATAGGTCTAGCAGAAAAAAAGATAACAAAAACACTAATTACTAACTGGAATTTGATAAACGTTAAGCACAACTCAACTAAGTGTTAAACTACTCTACTAAACTCCCCCTTAATTATGGAACTACATTTCAATATTTCATCGTCACCCAGATTTCCCATTTTACGCTTGAAATCTTAGCGGTAAAAAAATAGATTTCGAATGCTTGTATTATGGCCTTACTCTAGTTCATTGTATATTATTTCTATCTTGTTAAGCCCTCTTACCTTGTGCTGTTGACTGTTTGACGGCCTTGTTAGTAAGCACTCCAGGGGTGAAGAAATATCATTTTTAACAGTCTTCCATCACTGAATCGCTCTTTTTTAGTGTTAGCTGCGGAAGAGTGTTCTAAGGAAACCAAATTGCGTATCAGGAAGTGTTCCAAGTAAATTCTAGTTTATCCACAATTTCACATTGCAAAAACATGCCAAATAAACGAAGTTAAAATAAATAGCTCACAGGAAGGGGCGAGGCTTTTGTGGAGGAAAAATATGGCTTTTCTTTGTCAGCAAGAAAGCAACACGAGCAACCCGGCGTTGACGACTTGAACAGTTGTTCTAGTCGGTAAAAGATGTTGTTTACCTATTTTATGGTTCAAAATCAACTCACTTTTTCTCGACGACTATGGTAAAGCCGAGCTCCTTCTTCGCTTGAGATTCAGAAGATAATGAGGGCAAAGGAGCTTCTTGCTGGTACAAATCACCCAGTGTTATCTAGCGCGTTCATCAATGAAGCGACCACAATGTGCTCTGTGTCTTAAAACCTGAAGCCAGCTTTGACTCCTGAACTGAAAGCTTTGAGAAAAAAGGAAGAAATCTGTGAGATAACGTCATGGCACTTCACATCGCATCTTCCATTTCTCTCGTGGATACAAACTAGGAACAGATCAGAGCATACACCAAACAGCCATTGTTACTTTTTTGAAACAATGGGGTGTTTACTGAAGGACATATCCAATTCCTTTCAACAAGGCGATTTAAAGAAGGGACGGATTGAACAGAAGAACCTTGAAACACATTGGGTAGAAGTGATAAACCGTAGTTTAAAAACTTTCCCGAAGCCTGTTGTATAGTGTTATTTTATTGAATCTTTCTGAAAGGTATAGCATTCACTACCAGACAAGAAATTATCAATGCATACTTTTAAAGAGAGATACTATCTTCAGGAATGGAATGATCGAAAAGCTTTCGATCTGAGAACCATGCTTTTAAAGAGTCACGTTCATTCTCAAATGACGCGCTCATAAGGATCAACATTGACAGCTGTATTTACTGTGTATCGATAAGGTTAGTACAGCGTGATACTTAATATATTGCGTAAAATTAGTTGAAGATACCAAGAGATTTTATCGCATCACCGGTAACTAATCTCCGTGATCTAAAAAAGTCATTAAAAATAGACTGTTTTCACAATAGATCCAGTTCACAGTCAGTCAATAGATCCATCAAATTATGCATCAAGCAAGCAGTAAACAGCAAACGAGTGCTTACTTTTACTGGAAAAAAGGAAGTCGTCGGTGGACATCTTGTCTTGCAATCATTCACATGCAGACTTGGACACCAACATGGAGAAAAAATGCCTCGGGGAGGATATAGGCTGGATGTCAGACCGCAGTAAGGACAAATATGGACCATCCTAGAGCCCAGAGAGAAAGAGAGAGAGAGAGAGAACAAGAATTTATTGATTAAAAATCCTGGCTCATTAAAAAATACACACAGTCATTCCACCCAAGTAAAACAATGTCTCAACCAGGCTGACTCTATGTACCTGTCGACATTGCCGTCCGTATAACATGCATCTTCAAATTCTCCTCAACCCAAAGCTCAACCAAAAAAACTATTTCTCCAAGCCCACTACCAGTTTTCTATCAACATTCAAATCAAGTAATATTCACTTTTTCAGTGACTTGAAAATTAAGGCTTCAAACCCTCATGGCATGTACAATAAAAGGCAAGTCTGGAGGTTTGATCAAGCACCCCCGTCCCTATTAATTCACTTCTCAACTTTCTATGAAGAGTTCAAATGAGAATCAATTCACTGAGAATAAACTAAGATCCTATTCAGAGGGATCCAAGAGTCACTTCTCAACTTTCTTAAGAGTTCAAATGAGAATCAATTCAATGAGAATAAAAATTATAAGGTCTGATTAACTAAGAAATTCTCAAGACATCTATGACACGCGCTGACTTGAAAATTAAGGCTTCAAAGCCTGATGGCATGTACAATAAAAGGCAAGTCTGCAGCTTTGATCATGCACCCCCCTCCCTATTAATTCACTTCTCAACTTTCTATGAAGAGTTCAAATGAGAATCAATTCACTGAGAATAAACTAAGATCCTATTCAGAGGGATCCAAGAGTCACTTCTCAACTTTCTTAAGAGTTCAAATGAGAATCAATTCAATGAGAATAAAAATTATAAGGTCTGATTAACTAAGAAATTCTCAAGACATCTATGACACGCGCTGACTTGAAAATTAAGGCTTCAAAGCCTGATGGCATGTACAATAAAAGGCAAGTCTGCAGCTTTGATCATGCACCCCCCTCCCTATTAATTCACTTCTCAACTTTCTATGAAGAGTTCAAATGAGAATCAATTCACTGAGAATAAACTAAGATCCTATTCAGAGGGATCCAAGAGTCACTTCTCAACTTTCTTAAGAGTTCAAATGAGAATCAATTCAATGAGAATAAAAATTATAAGGTCTGATTAACTAAGAAATTCTCAAGACATCTATGACACGCGCTGACTTGAAAATTAAGGCTTCAAAGCCTGATGGCATGTACAATAAAAGGCAAGTCTGCAGCTTTGATCATGCACCCCCCTCCCTATTAATTCACTTCTCAACTTTCTATGAAGAGTTCAAATGAGAATCAATTCACTGAGAATAAACTAAGATCCTATTCAGAGGGATCCAAGAGTCACTTCTCAACTTTCTTAAGAGTTCAAATGAGAATCAATTCAATGAGAATAAAAATTATAAGGTCTGATTAACTAAGAAATTCTCAAGACATCTATGACACGCGCTGACTTGAAAATTAAGGCTTCAAAGCCTGATGGCATGTACAATAAAAGGCAAGTCTGCAGCTTTGATCATGCACCCCCCTCCCTATTAATTCACTTCTCAACTTTCTATGAAGAGTTCAAATGAGAATCAATTCACTGAGAATAAACTAAGATCCTATTCAGAGGGATCCAAGAGTCACTTCTCAACTTTCTTAAGAGTTCAAATGAGAATCAATTCAATGAGAATAAAAATTATAAGGTCTGATTAACTAAGAAATTCTCAAGACATCTATGACACGCGCTGACTTGAAAATTAAGGCTTCAAAGCCTGATGGCATGTACAATAAAAGGCAAGTCTGCAGCTTTGATCATGCACCCCCCTCCCTATTAATTCACTTCTCAACTTTCTATGAAGAGTTCAAATGAGAATCAATTCACTGAGAATAAACTAAGATCCTATTCAGAGGGATCCAAGAGTCACTTCTCAACTTTCTTAAGAGTTCAAATGAGAATCAATTCAATGAGAATAAAAATTATAAGGTCTGATTAACTAAGAAATTCTCAAGACATCTATGACACGCGCTGACTTGAAAATTAAGGCTTCAAAGCCTGATGGCATGTACAATAAAAGGCAAGTCTGCAGCTTTGATCATGCACCCCCCTCCCTATTAATTCACTTCTCAACTTTCTATGAAGAGTTCAAATGAGAATCAATTCACTGAGAATAAACTAAGATCCTATTCAGAGGGATCCAAGAGTCACTTCTCAACTTTCTTAAGAGTTCAAATGAGAATCAATTCAATGAGAATAAAAATTATAAGGTCTGATTAACTAAGAAATTCTCAAGACATCTATGACACGCGCTGACTTGAAAATTAAGGCTTCAAAGCCTGATGGCATGTACAATAAAAGGCAAGTCTGCAGCTTTGATCATGCACCCCCCTCCCTATTAATTCACTTCTCAACTTTCTATGAAGAGTTCAAATGAGAATCAATTCACTGAGAATAAACTAAGATCCTATTCAGAGGGATCCAAGAGTCACTTCTCAACTTTCTTAAGAGTTCAAATGAGAATCAATTCAATGAGAATAAAAATTATAAGGTCTGATTAACTAAGAAATTCTCAAGACATCTATGACACGCGCTGACTTGAAAATTAAGGCTTCAAAGCCTGATGGCATGTACAATAAAAGGCAAGTCTGCAGCTTTGATCATGCACCCCCCTCCCTATTAATTCACTTCTCAACTTTCTATGAAGAGTTCAAATGAGAATCAATTCACTGAGAATAAACTAAGATCCTATTCAGAGGGATCCAAGAGTCACTTCTCAACTTTCTTAAGAGTTCAAATGAGAATCAATTCAATGAGAATAAAAATTATAAGGTCTGATTAACTAAGAAATTCTCAAGACATCTATGACACGCGCTGACTTGAAAATTAAGGCTTCAAAGCCTGATGGCATGTACAATAAAAGGCAAGTCTGCAGCTTTGATCATGCACCCCCCTCCCTATTAATTCACTTCTCAACTTTCTATGAAGAGTTCAAATGAGAATCAATTCACTGAGAATAAACTAAGATCCTATTCAGAGGGATCCAAGAGTCACTTCTCAACTTTCTTAAGAGTTCAAATGAGAATCAATTCAATGAGAATAAAAATTATAAGGTCTGATTAACTAAGAAATTCTCAAGACATCTATGACACGCGCTGACTTGAAAATTAAGGCTTCAAAGCCTGATGGCATGTACAATAAAAGGCAAGTCTGCAGCTTTGATCATGCACCCCCCTCCCTATTAATTCACTTCTCAACTTTCTATGAAGAGTTCAAATGAGAATCAATTCACTGAGAATAAACTAAGATCCTATTCAGAGGGATCCAAGAGTCACTTCTCAACTTTCTTAAGAGTTCAAATGAGAATCAATTCAATGAGAATAAAAATTATAAGGTCTGATTAACTAAGAAATTCTCAAGACATCTATGACACGCGCTGACTTGAAAATTAAGGCTTCAAAGCCTGATGGCATGTACAATAAAAGGCAAGTCTGCAGCTTTGATCATGCACCCCCCTCCCTATTAATTCACTTCTCAACTTTCTATGAAGAGTTCAAATGAGAATCAATTCACTGAGAATAAACTAAGATCCTATTCAGAGGGATCCAAGAGTCACTTCTCAACTTTCTTAAGAGTTCAAATGAGAATCAATTCAATGAGAATAAAAATTATAAGGTCTGATTAACTAAGAAATTCTCAAGACATCTATGACACGCGCTGACTTGAAAATTAAGGCTTCAAAGCCTGATGGCATGTACAATAAAAGGCAAGTCTGCAGCTTTGATCATGCACCCCCCTCCCTATTAATTCACTTCTCAACTTTCTATGAAGAGTTCAAATGAGAATCAATTCACTGAGAATAAACTAAGATCCTATTCAGAGGGATCCAAGAGTCACTTCTCAACTTTCTTAAGAGTTCAAATGAGAATCAATTCAATGAGAATAAAAATTATAAGGTCTGATTAACTAAGAAATTCTCAAGACATCTATGACACGCGCTGACTTGAAAATTAAGGCTTCAAAGCCTGATGGCATGTACAATAAAAGGCAAGTCTGCAGCTTTGATCATGCACCCCCCTCCCTATTAATTCACTTCTCAACTTTCTATGAAGAGTTCAAATGAGAATAAATTCACTGAGAATAAACTAAGATCCTATTCAGAGGGATCCAAGAGTCACTTCTCAACTTTCTTAAGAGTTCAAATGAGAATCAATTCAATGAGAATAAAAATTATAAGGTCTGATTAACTAAGAAATTCTCAAGACATCTATGACACGCGCTGACTTGAAAATTAAGGCTTCAAAGCCTGATGGCATGTACAATAAAAGGCAAGTCTGCAGCTTTGATCATGCACCCCCCTCCCTATTAATTCACTTCTCAACTTTCTATGAAGAGTTCAAATGAGAATCAATTCACTGAGAATAAACTAAGATCCTATTCAGAGGGATCCAAGAGTCACTTCTCAACTTTCTTAAGAGTTCAAATGAGAATCAATTCAATGAGAATAAAAATTATAAGGTCTGATTAACTAAGAAATTCTCAAGACATCTATGACACGCGCTGACTTGAAAATTAAGGCTTCAAAGCCTGATGGCATGTACAATAAAAGGCAAGTCTGCAGCTTTGATCATGCACCCCCCTCCCTATTAATTCACTTCTCAACTTTCTATGAAGAGTTCAAATGAGAATCAATTCACTGAGAATAAACTAAGATCCTATTCAGAGGGATCCAAGAGTCACTTCTCAACTTTCTTAAGAGTTCAAATGAGAATCAATTCAATGAGAATAAAAATTATAAGGTCTGATTAACTAAGAAATTCTCAAGACATCTATGACACGCGCTGACTTGAAAATTAAGGCTTCAAAGCCTGATGGCATGTACAATAAAAGGCAAGTCTGCAGCTTTGATCATGCACCCCCCTCCCTATTAATTCACTTCTCAACTTTCTATGAAGAGTTCAAATGAGAATCAATTCACTGAGAATAAACTAAGATCCTATTCAGAGGGATCCAAGAGTCACTTCTCAACTTTCTTAAGAGTTCAAATGAGAATCAATTCAATGAGAATAAAAATTATAAGGTCTGATTAACTAAGAAATTCTCAAGACATCTATGACACGCGCTGACTTGAAAATTAAGGCTTCAAAGCCTGATGGCATGTACAATAAAAGGCAAGTCTGCAGCTTTGATCATGCACCCCCCTCCCTATTAATTCACTTCTCAACTTTCTATGAAGAGTTCAAATGAGAATCAATTCACTGAGAATAAACTAAGATCCTATTCAGAGGGATCCAAGAGTCACTTCTCAACTTTCTTAAGAGTTCAAATGAGAATCAATTCAATGAGAATAAAAATTATAAGGTCTGATTAACTAAGAAATTCTCAAGACATCTATGACACGCGCTGACTTGAAAATTAAGGCTTCAAAGCCTGATGGCATGTACAATAAAAGGCAAGTCTGCAGCTTTGATCATGCACCCCCCTCCCTATTAATTCACTTCTCAACTTTCTATGAAGAGTTCAAATGAGAATAAATTCACTGAGAATAAACTAAGATCCTATTCAGAGGGATCCAAGAGTCACTTCTCAACTTTCTTAAGAGTTCAAATGAGAATCAATTCAATGAGAATAAAAATTATAAGGTCTGATTAACTAAGAAATTCTCAAGACATCTATGACACGCGCTGACTTGAAAATTAAGGCTTCAAAGCCTGATGGCATGTACAATAAAAGGCAAGTCTGCAGCTTTGATCATGCACCCCCCTCCCTATTAATTCACTTCTCAACTTTCTATGAAGAGTTCAAATGAGAATCAATTCACTGAGAATAAACTAAGATCCTATTCAGAGGGATCCAAGAGTCACTTCTCAACTTTCTTAAGAGTTCAAATGAGAATCAATTCAATGAGAATAAAAATTATAAGGTCTGATTAACTAAGAAATTCTCAAGACATCTATGACACGCGCTGACTTGAAAATTAAGGCTTCAAAGCCTGATGGCATGTACAATAAAAGGCAAGTCTGCAGCTTTGATCATGCACCCCCCTCCCTATTAATTCACTTCTCAACTTTCTATGAAGAGTTCAAATGAGAATCAATTCACTGAGAATAAACTAAGATCCTATTCAGAGGGATCCAAGAGTCACTTCTCAACTTTCTTAAGAGTTCAAATGAGAATCAATTCAATGAGAATAAAAATTATAAGGTCTGATTAACTAAGAAATTCTCAAGACATCTATGACACGCGCTGACTTGAAAATTAAGGCTTCAAAGCCTGATGGCATGTACAATAAAAGGCAAGTCTGCAGCTTTGATCATGCACCCCCCTCCCTATTAATTCACTTCTCAACTTTCTATGAAGAGTTCAAATGAGAATCAATTCACTGAGAATAAACTAAGATCCTATTCAGAGGGATCCAAGAGTCACTTCTCAACTTTCTTAAGAGTTCAAATGAGAATCAATTCAATGAGAATAAAAATTATAAGGTCTGATTAACTAAGAAATTCTCAAGACATCTATGACACGCGCTGACTTGAAAATTAAGGCTTCAAAGCCTGATGGCATGTACAATAAAAGGCAAGTCTGCAGCTTTGATCATGCACCCCCCTCCCTATTAATTCACTTCTCAACTTTCTATGAAGAGTTCAAATGAGAATCAATTCACTGAGAATAAACTAAGATCCTATTCAGAGGGATCCAAGAGTCACTTCTCAACTTTCTTAAGAGTTCAAATGAGAATCAATTCAATGAGAATAAAAATTATAAGGTCTGATTAACTAAGAAATTCTCAAGACATCTATGACACGCGCTGACTTGAAAATTAAGGCTTCAAAGCCTGATGGCATGTACAATAAAAGGCAAGTCTGCAGCTTTGATCATGCACCCCCCTCCCTATTAATTCACTTCTCAACTTTCTATGAAGAGTTCAAATGAGAATCAATTCACTGAGAATAAACTAAGATCCTATTCAGAGGGATCCAAGAGTCACTTCTCAACTTTCTTAAGAGTTCAAATGAGAATCAATTCAATGAGAATAAAAATTATAAGGTCTGATTAACTAAGAAATTCTCAAGACATCTATGACACGCGCTGACTTGAAAATTAAGGCTTCAAAGCCTGATGGCATGTACAATAAAAGGCAAGTCTGCAGCTTTGATCATGCACCCCCCTCCCTATTAATTCACTTCTCAACTTTCTATGAAGAGTTCAAATGAGAATCAATTCACTGAGAATAAACTAAGATCCTATTCAGAGGGATCCAAGAGTCACTTCTCAACTTTCTTAAGAGTTCAAATGAGAATCAATTCAATGAGAATAAAAATTATAAGGTCTGATTAACTAAGAAATTCTCAAGACATCTATGACACGCGCTGACTTGAAAATTAAGGCTTCAAAGCCTGATGGCATGTACAATAAAAGGCAAGTCTGCAGCTTTGATCATGCACCCCCCTCCCTATTAATTCACTTCTCAACTTTCTATGAAGAGTTCAAATGAGAATCAATTCACTGAGAATAAACTAAGATCCTATTCAGAGGGATCCAAGAGTCACTTCTCAACTTTCTTAAGAGTTCAAATGAGAATCAATTCAATGAGAATAAAAATTATAAGGTCTGATTAACTAAGAAATTCTCAAGACATCTATGACACGCGCTGACTTGAAAATTAAGGCTTCAAAGCCTGATGGCATGTACAATAAAAGGCAAGTCTGCAGCTTTGATCATGCACCCCCCTCCCTATTAATTCACTTCTCAACTTTCTATGAAGAGTTCAAATGAGAATCAATTCACTGAGAATAAACTAAGATCCTATTCAGAGGGATCCAAGAGTCACTTCTCAACTTTCTTAAGAGTTCAAATGAGAATCAATTCAATGAGAATAAAAATTATAAGGTCTGATTAACTAAGAAATTCTCAAGACATCTATGACACGCGCTGACTTGAAAATTAAGGCTTCAAAGCCTGATGGCATGTACAATAAAAGGCAAGTCTGCAGCTTTGATCATGCACCCCCCTCCCTATTAATTCACTTCTCAACTTTCTATGAAGAGTTCAAATGAGAATCAATTCACTGAGAATAAACTAAGATCCTATTCAGAGGGATCCAAGAGTCACTTCTCAACTTTCTTAAGAGTTCAAATGAGAATCAATTCAATGAGAATAAAAATTATAAGGTCTGATTAACTAAGAAATTCTCAAGACATCTATGACACGCGCTGACTTGAAAATTAAGGCTTCAAAGCCTGATGGCATGTACAATAAAAGGCAAGTCTGCAGCTTTGATCATGCACCCCCTCCCTATTAATTCACTTCTCAACTTTCTATGAAGAGTTCAAATGAGAATCAATTCACTGAGAATAAACTAAGATCCTATTCAGAGGGATCCAAGAGTCACTTCTCAACTTTCTTAAGAGTTCAAATGAGAATCAATTCAATGAGAATAAAAATTATAAGGTCTGATTAACTAAGAAATTCTCAAGACATCTATGACACGCGCTGACTTGAAAATTAAGGCTTCAAAAGCCTGATGGCATGTACAATAAAAGGCAAGTCTGCAGCTTTGATCATGCACCCCCCTCCCTATTAATTCACTTCTCAACTTCTATGAAGAGTTCAAATGAGAATCAATTCACTGAGAATAAACTAAGATCCTATTCAGAGGGATCCAAGAGTCACTTCTCAACTTTCTTAAGAGTTCAAATGAGAATCAATTCAATGAGAATAAAATTATAAGGTCTGATTAACTAAGAAATTCTCAAGACATCTATGACACGCGCTGACTTGAAAATTAAGGCTTCAAAGCCTGATGGCATGTACAATAAAAGGCAAGTCTGCAGCTTTGATCATGCACCCCCCTCCCTATTAATTCACTTCTCAACTTTCTATGAAGAGTTCAAATGAGAATCAATTCACTGAGAATAAACTAAGATCCTATTCAGAGGGATCCAAGAGTCACTTCTCAACTTTCTTAAGAGTTCAAATGAGAATCAATTCAATGAGAATAAAAATTATAAGGTCTGATTAACTAAGAAATTCTCAAGACATCTATGACACGCGCTGACTTGAAAATTAAGGCTTCAAAGCCTGATGGCATGTACAATAAAAGGCAAGTCTGCAGCTTTGATCATGCACCCCCCTCCCTATTAATTCACTTCTCAACTTTCTATGAAGAGTTCAAATGAGAATCAATTCACTGAGAATAAACTAAGATCCTATTCAGAGGGATCCAAGAGTCACTTCTCAACTTTCTTAAGAGTTCAAATGAGAATCAATTCAATGAGAATAAAAATTATAAGGTCTGATTAACTAAGAAATTCTCAAGACATCTATGACACGCGCTGACTTGAAAATTAAGGCTTCAAAGCCTGATGGCATGTACAATAAAAGGCAAGTCTGCAGCTTTGATCATGCACCCCCCTCCCTATTAATTCACTTCTCAACTTTCTATGAAGAGTTCAAATGAGAATCAATTCACTGAGAATAAACTAAGATCCTATTCAGAGGGATCCAAGAGTCACTTCTCAACTTTCTTAAGAGTTCAAATGAGAATCAATTCAATGAGAATAAAAATTATAAGGTCTGATTAACTAAGAAATTCTCAAGACATCTATGACACGCGCTGACTTGAAAATTAAGGCTTCAAAGCCTGATGGCATGTACAATAAAAGGCAAGTCTGCAGCTTTGATCATGCACCCCCCTCCCTATTAATTCACTTCTCAACTTTCTATGAAGAGTTCAAATGAGAATCAATTCACTGAGAATAAACTAAGATCCTATTCAGAGGGATCCAAGAGTCACTTCTCAACTTTCTTAAGAGTTCAAATGAGAATCAATTCAATGAGAATAAAAATTATAAGGTCTGATTAACTAAGAAATTCTCAAGACATCTATGACACGCGCTGACTTGAAAATTAAGGCTTCAAAGCCTGATGGCATGTACAATAAAAGGCAAGTCTGCAGCTTTGATCATGCACCCCCCTCCCTATTAATTCACTTCTCAACTTTCTATGAAGAGTTCAAATGAGAATCAATTCACTGAGAATAAACTAAGATCCTATTCAGAGGGATCCAAGAGTCACTTCTCAACTTTCTTAAGAGTTCAAATGAGAATCAATTCAATGAGAATAAAATTATAAGGTCTGATTAACTAAGAAATTCTCAAGACATCTATGACACGCGCTGACTTGAAAATTAAGGCTCAAAGCCTGATGGCATGTACAATAAAAGGCAAGTCTGCAGCTTTGATCATGCACCCCCCTCCCTATTAATTCACTTCTCAACTTTCTATGAAGAGTTCAAATGAGAATCAATTCACTGAGAATAAACTAAGATCCTATTCAGAGGGATCCAAGAGTCACTTCTCAACTTTCTTAAGAGTTCAAATGAGAATCAATTCAATGAGAATAAAAATTATAAGGTCTGATTAACTAAGAAATTCTCAAGACATCTATGACACGCGCTGACTTGAAAATTAAGGCTTCAAAGCCTGATGGCATGTACAATAAAAGGCAAGTCTGCAGCTTTGATCATGCACCCCCCTCCCTATTAATTCACTTCTCAACTTTCTATGAAGAGTTCAAATGAGAATCAATTCACTGAGAATAAACTAAGATCCTATTCAGAGGGATCCAAGAGTCACTTCTCAACTTTCTTAAGAGTTCAAATGAGAATCAATTCAATGAGAATAAAAATTATAAGGTCTGATTAACTAAGAAATTCTCAAGACATCTATGACACGCGCTGACTTGAAAATTAAGGCTTCAAAGCCTGATGGCATGTACAATAAAAGGCAAGTCTGCAGCTTTGATCATGCACCCCCCTCCTATTAATTCACTTCTCAACTTTCTATGAAGAGTTCAAATGAGAATCAATTCACTGAGAATAAACTAAGATCCTATTCAGAGGGATCCAAGAGTCACTTCTCAACTTTCTTAAGAGTTCAAATGAGAATCAATTCAATGAGAATAAAAATTATAAGGTCTGATTAACTAAGAAATTCTCAAGACATCTATGACACGCGCTGACTTGAAAATTAAGGCTTCAAAGCCTGATGGCATGTACAATAAAAGGCAAGTCTGCAGCTTTGATCATGCACCCCCCTCCCTATTAATTCACTTCTCAACTTTCTATGAAGAGTTCAAATGAGAATCAATTCACTGAGAATAAACTAAGATCCTATTCAGAGGATCCAAGAGTCACTTCTCAACTTTCTTAAGAGTTCAAATGAGAATCAATTCAATGAGAATAAAATTATAAGGTCTGATTAACTAAGAAATTCTCAAGACATCTATGACACACGCTGACTTGAAAATTAAGGCTTCAAAGCCTGATGGCATGTACAATAAAAGGCAAGTCTGCAGCTTTGATCATGCACCCCCCTCCCTATTAATTCACTTCTCAACTTTCTATGAAGAGTTCAAATGAGAATCAATTCACTGAGAATAAACTAAGATCCTATTCAGAGGGATCCAAGAGTCACTTCTCAACTTTCTTAAGAGTTCAAATGAGAATCAATTCAATGAGAATAAAAATTATAAGGTCTGATTAACTAAGAAATTCTCAAGACATCTATGACACGCGCTGACTTGAAAATTAAGGCTTCAAAGCCTGATGGCATGTACAATAAAAGGCAAGTCTGCAGCTTTGATCATGCACCCCCCTCCCTATTAATTCACTTCTCAACTTTCTATGAAGAGTTCAAATGAGAATCAATTCACTGAGAATAAACTAGATCCTATTCAGAGGGATCCAAGAGTCACTTCTCAACTTTCTTAAGAGTTCAAATGAGAATCAATTCAATGAGAATAAAAATTATAAGGTCTGATTAACTAAGAAATTCTCAAGACATCTATGACACGCGCTGACTTGAAAATTAAGGCTTCAAAGCCTGATGGCATGTACAATAAAAGGCAAGTCTGCAGCTTTGATCATGCACCCCCCTCCCTATTAATTCACTTCTCAACTTTCTATGAAGAGTTCAAATGAGAATCAATTCACTGAGAATAAACTAAGATCCTATTCAGAGGGATCCAAGAGTCACTTCTCAACTTTCTTAAGAGTTCAAATGAGAATCAATTCAATGAGAATAAAAATTATAAGGTCTGATTAACTAAGAAATTCTCAAGACATCTATGACACACGCTGACTTGAAAATTAAGGCTTCAAAGCCTGATGGCATGTACAATAAAAGGCAAGTCTGCAGCTTTGATCATGCACCCCCTCCCTATTAATTCACTTCTCAACTTTCTATGAAGAGTTCAAATGAGAATAAATTCACTGAGAATAAACTAAGATCCTATTCAGAGGGATCCAAGAGTCACTTCTCAACTTTCTTAAGAGTTCAAATGAGAATCAATTCAATGAGAATAAAAATTATAAGGTCTGATTAACTAAGAAATTCTCAAGACATCTATGACACGCGCTGACTTGAAAATTAAGGCTTCAAAGCCTGATGGCATGTACAATAAAAGGCAAGTCTGCAGCTTTGATCATGCACCCCCCTCCCTATTAATTCACTTCTCAACTTTCTATGAAGAGTTCAAATGAGAATAAATTCACTGAGAATAAACTAAGATCCTATTCAGAGGGATCCAAGAGTCACTCTCAACTTTCTTAAGAGTTCAAATGAGAATCAATTCAATGAGAATAAAAATTATAAGGTCTGATTAACTAAGAAATTCTCAAGACATCTATGACACGCGCTGACTTGAAAATTAAGGCTTCAAAGCCTGATGGCATGTACAATAAAAGGCAAGTCTGCAGCTTTGATCATGCACCCCCCTCCCTATTAATTCACTTCTCAACTTTCTATGAAGAGTTCAAATGAGAATAAATTCACTGAGAATAAACTAAGATCCTATTCAGAGGATCCAAGAGTCACTTCTCAACTTTTTAAGAGTTCAAATGAGAATCAATTCAATGAGAATAAAAATTATAAGGTCTGATTAACTAAGAAATTCTCAAGACATCTATGACACGCGCTGACTTGAAAATTAAGGCTTCAAAGCCTGATGGCATGTACAATAAAAGGCAAGTCTGCAGCTTTGATCATGCACCCCCCTCCCTATTAATTCACTTCTCAACTTTCTATGAAGAGTTCAAATGAGAATAAATTCACTGAGAATAAACTAAGATCCTATTCAGAGGGATCCAAGAGTCACTTCTCAACCTTTCTTAAGAGTTCAAAATGAGAATCAATTCAATGAGAATAAAAATTATAAGGTCTGATTAACTAAGAAATTCTCAAGACATCTATGACACGCGCTGACTTGAAAATTAAGGCTTCAAAGCCTGATGGCATGTACAATAAAAGGCAAGTCTGCAGCTTTGATCATGCACCCCCCTCCCTATTAATTCACTTCTCAACTTTCTATGAAGAGTTCAAATGAGAATCAATTCACTGAGAATAAACTAAGATCCTATTCAGAGGATCCAAGCGTCACTTCTCAACTTTCTTAAGAGTTCAAATGAGAATCAATTCAAAAAGAATAAAAATTATAAGGTCTGATTAACTAAGAAATTCTCAAGACATCTATGACACGCGCTGACTGAAAATTAAGGCTTCAAAGCCTGATGGCATGTACAATAAAAGGCAAGTCTGCAGCTTTGATCATGCACCCCCCTCCCTATTAATTCACTTCTCAACTTTCTATGAAGAGTTCAAATGAGAATAAATTCACTGAGAATAAACTAAGATCCTATTCAGTTAACTAGAATTCTCAAGATCATCTAATGACACCCTGACTTGAAAATTAAGGCTTCAAAGCCTGATGGCATGTACAATGAAAAGGCAAGTACCCGCTGAGTCAAAGACTTCACAGAACACTTTGATCATGCACCCCCCTCCCTATTAATTCACTTCTCAACTTTCTATGAAGAGTTCAAATGAGAATAAATTCACAATAAACTAAGATCCTATTCA
>NW_027670884.1:0-14232 GCF_964199315.1 Orbicella franksi
AAGCGGCTTAAAAAAACCCCCAAAAAATTAGAACTAAATAAGTCAATCGATTAATTAAACCAACAAAAATGTTCGGCGTGGCTGGGATTTTCTTCCCGGCCCGAGTTCAAATCTCAATCGGGGGAGAAGTTATTCGACCCCCAAGCCGTTCGAGAATAACCCCTTTAATAACATATTGAGACTTGAACTCACGACCGCCAGATGCGACCCTGGATCAGCCGCGCGCAGCCCATCCCGCAGGACCACCTGGAAATCCCTTGGGTTGTTGCTAACAAATTAAGATGTGTATAGTACGTGCTGATATGCTAGTTTCCGGTTCCGCTTAGTCAAAGAGTGGGACTGTATTCTGCTAGTTATAGACCTGAGGCTAGAAACTCCAGCGTTATATATTCCTTACCGTCGTCAGCCAGAATTGCGCATTTTTCAGCCCAAATTGAGGCGTATTCGGACAGGATTCCAAACAGTTAGCAAGCCAAAAGGTAACGGTTGGAAATTTGAAAACAGACATACACTTCAAAACTAATTGTAATTGCCGAGTATCGTTGGCGAATGCTGCTTGTCATTGCGCGCTTATTCAATTCAAAGATATCGCTATGTCTGCCAAGTTAAGCGGTACCGCACAACTTAAGATTTGCTTACAGTTGGTGGACTCACTGCGAACGAGAACGGGTGTTTTCCTATGCGGTGTTTGCTACAATTTATCCATACACGATGTAGCTGAGCTGATCGGCCACTTCTCTCGAGGTCGCGTAAAGCCTTCTACATCCTCAATCAACGACATTTCAAGAAAACCAGCCAATATGTATTCTGCCTAAGCCAGAGGTTGGCCCATGTTAATTGTTTTATGTCGCTATTGGCCGCTGGAAAACCGAGTCATGGAATTGCTTCCCACTAACAAATCGTTTAGGCCCTGAACTGCCTCGGTCTTAAAACTCTTAAAGTTCGGGAAAAGCAAAGCTTAGACTGAAAGCAAACAAGTCTCGATAACGCAGAAAATAAATCTGTTAGATGGACGGCAATACGGGAAACGTTTACCCGAAACATCAACCACAACAGCGACAGCAAAATACAAACAAATTGGAAAAAATCCAAAAAATCCAAAAATCAGTCAATCAATTTAAGAAAAACTATTGCGGCACCGAACAGCTTGGAAAAAAAACGAAGAAGACCAAGAAATAAAAAGAAAAAGAAATTTAAAAAATCAATCAATCAATAAAAAAATTAAAAATAAACCAAAGCGGCTTAAAAAAAACCCCCAAAAAATTAGAACTAAATAAGTCAATCGATTAATTAAACCAACAAAAATGTTCGGCGTGGCTGGGATTTTCTTCCCGGCCCGAGTTCAAATCTCAATCGGGGGAGAAGTTATTCGACCCCCAAGCCGTTCGAGAATAACCCCTTTAATAACATATTGAGACTTGAACTCACGACCGCCAGATGCGACCCTGGATCAGCCGCGCGCAGCCCATCCCGCAGGACCACCTGGAAATCCCTTGGGTTGTTGCTAACAAATTAAGATGTGTATAGTACGTGCTGATATGCTAGTTTCCGGTTCCGCTTAGTCAAAGAGTGGGACTGTATTCTGCTAGTTATAGACCTGAGGCTAGAAACTCCAGCGTTATATATTCCTTACCGTCGTCAGCCAGAATTGCGCATTTTTCAGCCCAAATTGAGGCGTATTCGGACAGGATTCCAAACAGTTAGCAAGCCAAAAGGTAACGGTTGGAAATTTGAAAACAGACATACACTTCAAAACTAATTGTAATTGCCGAGTATCGTTGGCGAATGCTGCTTGTCATTGCGCGCTTATTCAATTCAAAGATATCGCTATGTCTGCCAAGTTAAGCGGTACCGCACAACTTAAGATTTGCTTACAGTTGGTGGACTCACTGCGAACGAGAACGGGTGTTTTCCTATGCGGTGTTTGCTACAATTTATCCATACACGATGTAGCTGAGCTGATCGGCCACTTCTCTCGAGGTCGCGTAAAGCCTTCTACATCCTCAATCAACGACATTTCAAGAAAACCAGCCAATATGTATTCTGCCTAAGCCAGAGGTTGGCCCATGTTAATTGTTTATGTCGCTATTGGCCGCTGGAAAACCGAGTCATGGAATTGCTTCCCACTAACAAATCGTTTAGGCCCTGAACTGCCTCGGTCTTAAAACTCTTAAAGTTCGGGAAAAGCAAAGCTTAGACTGAAAGCAAACAAGTCTCGATAACGCAGAAAATAAATCTGTTAGATGGACGGCAATACGGGAAACGTTTACCCGAAACATCAACCACAACAGCGACAGCAAAATACAAACAAATTGGAAAAAATCCAAAAAATCCAAAAATCAGTCAATCAATTTAAGAAAAACTATTGCGGCACCGAACAGCTTGGAAAAAAAACGAAGAAGACCAAGAAATAAAAAGAAAAAGAAATTTAAAAAATCAATCAATCAATAAAAAAATTAAAAATAAACCAAAGCGGCTTAAAAAAAACCCCCAAAAAATTAGAACTAAATAAGTCAATCGATTAATTAAACCAACAAAAATGTTCGGCGTGGCTGGGATTTTCTTCCCGGCCCGAGTTCAAATCTCAATCGGGGGAGAAGTTATTCGACCCCCAAGCCGTTCGAGAATAACCCCTTTAATAACATATTGAGACTTGAACTCACGACCGCCAGATGCGACCCTGGATCAGCCGCGCGCAGCCCATCCCGCAGGACCACCTGGAAATCCCTTGGGTTGTTGCTAACAAATTAAGATGTGTATAGTACGTGCTGATATGCTAGTTTCCGGTTCCGCTTAGTCAAAGAGTGGGACTGTATTCTGCTAGTTATAGACCTGAGGCTAGAAACTCCAGCGTTATATATTCCTTACCGTCGTCAGCCAGAATTGCGCATTTTTCAGCCCAAATTGAGGCGTATTCGGACAGGATTCCAAACAGTTAGCAAGCCAAAAGGTAACGGTTGGAAATTTGAAAACAGACATACACTTCAAAACTAATTGTAATTGCCGAGTATCGTTGGCGAATGCTGCTTGTCATTGCGCGCTTATTCAATTCAAAGATATCGCTATGTCTGCCAAGTTAAGCGGTACCGCACAACTTAAGATTTGCTTACAGTTGGTGGACTCACTGCGAACGAGAACGGGTGTTTTCCTATGCGGTGTTTGCTACAATTTATCCATACACGATGTAGCTGAGCTGATCGGCCACTTCTCTCGAGGTCGCGTAAAGCCTTCTACATCCTCAATCAACGACATTTCAAGAAAACCAGCCAATATGTATTCTGCCTAAGCCAGAGGTTGGCCCATGTTAATTGTTTATGTCGCTATTGGCCGCTGGAAAACCGAGTCATGGAATTGCTTCCCACTAACAAATCGTTTAGGCCCTGAACTGCCTCGGTCTTAAAACTCTTAAAGTTCGGGAAAAGCAAAGCTTAGACTGAAAGCAAACAAGTCTCGATAACGCAGAAAATAAATCTGTTAGATGGACGGCAATACGGGAAACGTTTACCCGAAACATCAACCACAACAGCGACAGCAAAATACAAACAAATTGGAAAAAATCCAAAAAATCCAAAAATCAGTCAATCAATTTAAGAAAAACTATTGCGGCACCGAACAGCTTGGAAAAAAAACGAAGAAGACCAAGAAATAAAAAGAAAAAGAAATTTAAAAATCAATCAATCAATAAAAAAATTAAAAATAAACCAAAGCGGCTTAAAAAAACCCCCAAAAAATTAGAACTAAATAAGTCAATCGATTAATTAAACCAACAAAAATGTTCGGCGTGGCTGGGATTTTCTTCCCGGCCCGAGTTCAAATCTCAATCGGGGGAGAAGTTATTCGACCCCAAGCCGTTCGAGAATAACCCCTTTAATAACATATTGAGACTTGAACTCACGACCGCCAGATGCGACCCTGGATCAGCCGCGCGCAGCCCATCCCGCAGGACCACCTGGAAATCCCTTGGGTTGTTGCTAACAAATTAAGATGTGTATAGTACGTGCTGATATGCTAGTTTCCGGTTCCGCTTAGTCAAAGAGTGGGACTGTATTCTGCTAGTTATAGACCTGAGGCTAGAAACTCCAGCGTTATATATTCCTTACCGTCGTCAGCCAGAATTGCGCATTTTTCAGCCCAAATTGAGGCGTATTCGGACAGGATTCCAAACAGTTAGCAAGCCAAAAGGTAACGGTTGGAAATTTGAAAACAGACATACACTTCAAAACTAATTGTAATTGCCGAGTATCGTTGGCGAATGCTGCTTGTCATTGCGCGCTTATTCAATTCAAAGATATCGCTATGTCTGCCAAGTTAAGCGGTACCGCACAACTTAAGATTTGCTTACAGTTGGTGGACTCACTGCGAACGAGAACGGGTGTTTTCCTATGCGGTGTTTGCTACAATTTATCCATACACGATGTAGCTGAGCTGATCGGCCACTTCTCTCGAGGTCGCGTAAAGCCTTCTACATCCTCAATCAACGACATTTCAAGAAAACCAGCCAATATGTATTCTGCCTAAGCCAGAGGTTGGCCCATGTTAATTGTTTATGTCGCTATTGGCCGCTGGAAAACCGAGTCATGGAATTGCTTCCCACTAACAAATCGTTTAGGCCCTGAACTGCCTCGGTCTTAAAACTCTTAAAGTTCGGGAAAAGCAAAGCTTAGACTGAAAGCAAACAAGTCTCGATAACGCAGAAAATAAATCTGTTAGATGGACGGCAATACGGGAAACGTTTACCCGAAACATCAACCACAACAGCGACAGCAAAATACAAACAAATTGGAAAAAATCCAAAAAATCCAAAAATCAGTCAATCAATTTAAGAAAAACTATTGCGGCACCGAACAGCTTGGAAAAAAAACGAAGAAGACCAAGAAATAAAAAGAAAAAGAAATTTAAAAAATCAATCAATCAATAAAAAAATTAAAAATAAACCAAAGCGGCTTAAAAAAAACCCCCAAAAAATTAGAACTAAATAAGTCAATCGATTAATTAAACCAACAAAAATGTTCGGCGTGGCTGGGATTTTCTTCCCGGCCCGAGTTCAAATCTCAATCGGGGGAGAAGTTATTCGACCCCCAAGCCGTTCGAGAATAACCCCTTTAATAACATATTGAGACTTGAACTCACGACCGCCAGATGCGACCCTGGATCAGCCGCGCGCAGCCCATCCCGCAGGACCACCTGGAAATCCCTTGGGTTGTTGCTAACAAATTAAGATGTGTATAGTACGTGCTGATATGCTAGTTTCCGGTTCCGCTTAGTCAAAGAGTGGGACTGTATTCTGCTAGTTATAGACCTGAGGCTAGAAACTCCAGCGTTATATATTCCTTACCGTCGTCAGCCAGAATTGCGCATTTTTCAGCCCAAATTGAGGCGTATTCGGACAGGATTCCAAACAGTTAGCAAGCCAAAAGGTAACGGTTGGAAATTTGAAAACAGACATACACTTCAAAACTAATTGTAATTGCCGAGTATCGTTGGCGAATGCTGCTTGTCATTGCGCGCTTATTCAATTCAAAGATATCGCTATGTCTGCCAAGTTAAGCGGTACCGCACAACTTAAGATTTGCTTACAGTTGGTGGACTCACTGCGAACGAGAACGGGTGTTTTCCTATGCGGTGTTTGCTACAATTTATCCATACACGATGTAGCTGAGCTGATCGGCCACTTCTCTCGAGGTCGCGTAAAGCCTTCTACATCCTCAATCAACGACATTTCAAGAAAACCAGCCAATATGTATTCTGCCTAAGCCAGAGGTTGGCCCATGTTAATTGTTTATGTCGCTATTGGCCGCTGGAAAACCGAGTCATGGAATTGCTTCCCACTAACAAATCGTTTAGGCCCTGAACTGCCTCGGTCTTAAAACTCTTAAAGTTCGGGAAAAGCAAAGCTTAGACTGAAAGCAAACAAGTCTCGATAACGCAGAAAATAAATCTGTTAGATGGACGGCAATACGGGAAACGTTTACCCGAAACATCAACCACAACAGCGACAGCAAAATACAAACAAATTGGAAAAAATCCAAAAAATCCAAAAATCAGTCAATCAATTTAAGAAAAACTATTGCGGCACCGAACAGCTTGGAAAAAAAACGAAGAAGACCAAGAAATAAAAAGAAAAAGAAATTTAAAAAATCAATCAATCAATAAAAAAATTAAAAATAAACCAAAGCGGCTTAAAAAAAACCCCCAAAAAATTAGAACTAAATAAGTCAATCGATTAATTAAACCAACAAAAATGTTCGGCGTGGCTGGGATTTTCTTCCCGGCCCGAGTTCAAATCTCAATCGGGGGAGAAGTTATTCGACCCCCAAGCCGTTCGAGAATAACCCCTTTAATAACATATTGAGACTTGAACTCACGACCGCCAGATGCGACCCTGGATCAGCCGCGCGCAGCCCATCCCGCAGGACCACCTGGAAATCCCTTGGGTTGTTGCTAACAAATTAAGATGTGTATAGTACGTGCTGATATGCTAGTTTCCGGTTCCGCTTAGTCAAAGAGTGGGACTGTATTCTGCTAGTTATAGACCTGAGGCTAGAAACTCCAGCGTTATATATTCCTTACCGTCGTCAGCCAGAATTGCGCATTTTTCAGCCCAAATTGAGGCGTATTCGGACAGGATTCCAAACAGTTAGCAAGCCAAAAGGTAACGGTTGGAAATTTGAAAACAGACATACACTTCAAAACTAATTGTAATTGCCGAGTATCGTTGGCGAATGCTGCTTGTCATTGCGCGCTTATTCAATTCAAAGATATCGCTATGTCTGCCAAGTTAAGCGGTACCGCACAACTTAAGATTTGCTTACAGTTGGTGGACTCACTGCGAACGAGAACGGGTGTTTTCCTATGCGGTGTTTGCTACAATTTATCCATACACGATGTAGCTGAGCTGATCGGCCACTTCTCTCGAGGTCGCGTAAAGCCTTCTACATCCTCAATCAACGACATTTCAAGAAAACCAGCCAATATGTATTCTGCCTAAGCCAGAGGTTGGCCCATGTTAATTGTTTATGTCGCTATTGGCCGCTGGAAAACCGAGTCATGGAATTGCTTCCCACTAACAAATCGTTTAGGCCCTGAACTGCCTCGGTCTTAAAACTCTTAAAGTTCGGGAAAAGCAAAGCTTAGACTGAAAGCAAACAAGTCTCGATAACGCAGAAAATAAATCTGTTAGATGGACGGCAATACGGGAAACGTTTACCCGAAACATCAACCACAACAGCGACAGCAAAATACAAACAAATTGGAAAAAATCCAAAAAATCCAAAAATCAGTCAATCAATTTAAGAAAAACTATTGCGGCACCGAACAGCTTGGAAAAAAAACGAAGAAGACCAAGAAATAAAAAGAAAAAGAAATTTAAAAAATCAATCAATCAATAAAAAAATTAAAAATAAACCAAAGCGGCTTAAAAAAAACCCCCAAAAAATTAGAACTAAATAAGTCAATCGATTAATTAAACCAACAAAAATGTTCGGCGTGGCTGGGATTTTCTTCCCGGCCCGAGTTCAAATCTCAATCGGGGGAGAAGTTATTCGACCCCCAAGCCGTTCGAGAATAACCCCTTTAATAACATATTGAGACTTGAACTCACGACCGCCAGATGCGACCCTGGATCAGCCGCGCGCAGCCCATCCCGCAGGACCACCTGGAAATCCCTTGGGTTGTTGCTAACAAATTAAGATGTGTATAGTACGTGCTGATATGCTAGTTTCCGGTTCCGCTTAGTCAAAGAGTGGGACTGTATTCTGCTAGTTATAGACCTGAGGCTAGAAACTCCAGCGTTATATATTCCTTACCGTCGTCAGCCAGAATTGCGCATTTTTCAGCCCAAATTGAGGCGTATTCGGACAGGATTCCAAACAGTTAGCAAGCCAAAAGGTAACGGTTGGAAATTTGAAAACAGACATACACTTCAAAACTAATTGTAATTGCCGAGTATCGTTGGCGAATGCTGCTTGTCATTGCGCGCTTATTCAATTCAAAGATATCGCTATGTCTGCCAAGTTAAGCGGTACCGCACAACTTAAGATTTGCTTACAGTTGGTGGACTCACTGCGAACGAGAACGGGTGTTTTCCTATGCGGTGTTTGCTACAATTTATCCATACACGATGTAGCTGAGCTGATCGGCCACTTCTCTCGAGGTCGCGTAAAGCCTTCTACATCCTCAATCAACGACATTTCAAGAAAACCAGCCAATATGTATTCTGCCTAAGCCAGAGGTTGGCCCATGTTAATTGTTTATGTCGCTATTGGCCGCTGGAAAACCGAGTCATGGAATTGCTTCCCACTAACAAATCGTTTAGGCCCTGAACTGCCTCGGTCTTAAAACTCTTAAAGTTCGGGAAAAGCAAAGCTTAGACTGAAAGCAAACAAGTCTCGATAACGCAGAAAATAAATCTGTTAGATGGACGGCAATACGGGAAACGTTTACCCGAAACATCAACCACAACAGCGACAGCAAAATACAAACAAATTGGAAAAAATCCAAAAAATCCAAAAATCAGTCAATCAATTTAAGAAAAACTATTGCGGCACCGAACAGCTTGGAAAAAAAACGAAGAAGACCAAGAAATAAAAAGAAAAAGAAATTTAAAAAATCAATCAATCAATAAAAAAATTAAAAATAAACCAAAGCGGCTTAAAAAAAACCCCCAAAAAATTAGAACTAAATAAGTCAATCGATTAATTAAACCAACAAAAATGTTCGGCGTGGCTGGGATTTTCTTCCCGGCCCGAGTTCAAATCTCAATCGGGGGAGAAGTTATTCGACCCCCAAGCCGTTCGAGAATAACCCCTTTAATAACATATTGAGACTTGAACTCACGACCGCCAGATGCGACCCTGGATCAGCCGCGCGCAGCCCATCCCGCAGGACCACCTGGAAATCCCTTGGGTTGTTGCTAACAAATTAAGATGTGTATAGTACGTGCTGATATGCTAGTTTCCGGTTCCGCTTAGTCAAAGAGTGGGACTGTATTCTGCTAGTTATAGACCTGAGGCTAGAAACTCCAGCGTTATATATTCCTTACCGTCGTCAGCCAGAATTGCGCATTTTTCAGCCCAAATTGAGGCGTATTCGGACAGGATTCCAAACAGTTAGCAAGCCAAAAGGTAACGGTTGGAAATTTGAAAACAGACATACACTTCAAAACTAATTGTAATTGCCGAGTATCGTTGGCGAATGCTGCTTGTCATTGCGCGCTTATTCAATTCAAAGATATCGCTATGTCTGCCAAGTTAAGCGGTACCGCACAACTTAAGATTTGCTTACAGTTGGTGGACTCACTGCGAACGAGAACGGGTGTTTTCCTATGCGGTGTTTGCTACAATTTATCCATACACGATGTAGCTGAGCTGATCGGCCACTTCTCTCGAGGTCGCGTAAAGCCTTCTACATCCTCAATCAACGACATTTCAAGAAAACCAGCCAATATGTATTCTGCCTAAGCCAGAGGTTGGCCCATGTTAATTGTTTATGTCGCTATTGGCCGCTGGAAAACCGAGTCATGGAATTGCTTCCCACTAACAAATCGTTTAGGCCCTGAACTGCCTCGGTCTTAAAACTCTTAAAGTTCGGGAAAAGCAAAGCTTAGACTGAAAGCAAACAAGTCTCGATAACGCAGAAAATAAATCTGTTAGATGGACGGCAATACGGGAAACGTTTACCCGAAACATCAACCACAACAGCGACAGCAAAATACAAACAAATTGGAAAAAATCCAAAAAATCCAAAAATCAGTCAATCAATTTAAGAAAAACTATTGCGGCACCGAACAGCTTGGAAAAAAAACGAAGAAGACCAAGAAATAAAAAGAAAAAGAAATTTAAAAAATCAATCAATCAATAAAAAAATTAAAAATAAACCAAAGCGGCTTAAAAAAAACCCCCAAAAAATTAGAACTAAATAAGTCAATCGATTAATTAAACCAACAAAAATGTTCGGCGTGGCTGGGATTTTCTTCCCGGCCCGAGTTCAAATCTCAATCGGGGGAGAAGTTATTCGACCCCCAAGCCGTTCGAGAATAACCCCTTTAATAACATATTGAGACTTGAACTCACGACCGCCAGATGCGACCCTGGATCAGCCGCGCGCAGCCCATCCCGCAGGACCACCTGGAAATCCCTTGGGTTGTTGCTAACAAATTAAGATGTGTATAGTACGTGCTGATATGCTAGTTTCCGGTTCCGCTTAGTCAAAGAGTGGGACTGTATTCTGCTAGTTATAGACCTGAGGCTAGAAACTCCAGCGTTATATATTCCTTACCGTCGTCAGCCAGAATTGCGCATTTTTCAGCCCAAATTGAGGCGTATTCGGACAGGATTCCAAACAGTTAGCAAGCCAAAAGGTAACGGTTGGAAATTTGAAAACAGACATACACTTCAAAACTAATTGTAATTGCCGAGTATCGTTGGCGAATGCTGCTTGTCATTGCGCGCTTATTCAATTCAAAGATATCGCTATGTCTGCCAAGTTAAGCGGTACCGCACAACTTAAGATTTGCTTACAGTTGGTGGACTCACTGCGAACGAGAACGGGTGTTTTCCTATGCGGTGTTTGCTACAATTTATCCATACACGATGTAGCTGAGCTGATCGGCCACTTCTCTCGAGGTCGCGTAAAGCCTTCTACATCCTCAATCAACGACATTTCAAGAAAACCAGCCAATATGTATTCTGCCTAAGCCAGAGGTTGGCCCATGTTAATTGTTTATGTCGCTATTGGCCGCTGGAAAACCGAGTCATGGAATTGCTTCCCACTAACAAATCGTTTAGGCCCTGAACTGCCTCGGTCTTAAAACTCTTAAAGTTCGGGAAAAGCAAAGCTTAGACTGAAAGCAAACAAGTCTCGATAACGCAGAAAATAAATCTGTTAGATGGACGGCAATACGGGAAACGTTTACCCGAAACATCAACCACAACAGCGACAGCAAAATACAAACAAATTGGAAAAAATCCAAAAAATCCAAAAATCAGTCAATCAATTTAAGAAAAACTATTGCGGCACCGAACAGCTTGGAAAAAAAACGAAGAAGACCAAGAAATAAAAAGAAAAAGAAATTTAAAAAATCAATCAATCAATAAAAAAATTAAAAATAAACCAAAGCGGCTTAAAAAAAACCCCCAAAAAATTAGAACTAAATAAGTCAATCGATTAATTAAACCAACAAAAATGTTCGGCGTGGCTGGGATTTTCTTCCCGGCCCGAGTTCAAATCTCAATCGGGGGAGAAGTTATTCGACCCCCAAGCCGTTCGAGAATAACCCCTTTAATAACATATTGAGACTTGAACTCACGACCGCCAGATGCGACCCTGGATCAGCCGCGCGCAGCCCATCCCGCAGGACCACCTGGAAATCCCTTGGGTTGTTGCTAACAAATTAAGATGTGTATAGTACGTGCTGATATGCTAGTTTCCGGTTCCGCTTAGTCAAAGAGTGGGACTGTATTCTGCTAGTTATAGACCTGAGGCTAGAAACTCCAGCGTTATATATTCCTTACCGTCGTCAGCCAGAATTGCGCATTTTTCAGCCCAAATTGAGGCGTATTCGGACAGGATTCCAAACAGTTAGCAAGCCAAAAGGTAACGGTTGGAAATTTGAAAACAGACATACACTTCAAAACTAATTGTAATTGCCGAGTATCGTTGGCGAATGCTGCTTGTCATTGCGCGCTTATTCAATTCAAAGATATCGCTATGTCTGCCAAGTTAAGCGGTACCGCACAACTTAAGATTTGCTTACAGTTGGTGGACTCACTGCGAACGAGAACGGGTGTTTTCCTATGCGGTGTTTGCTACAATTTATCCATACACGATGTAGCTGAGCTGATCGGCCACTTCTCTCGAGGTCGCGTAAAGCCTTCTACATCCTCAATCAACGACATTTCAAGAAAACCAGCCAATATGTATTCTGCCTAAGCCAGAGGTTGGCCCATGTTAATTGTTTATGTCGCTATTGGCCGCTGGAAAACCGAGTCATGGAATTGCTTCCCACTAACAAATCGTTTAGGCCCTGAACTGCCTCGGTCTTAAAACTCTTAAAGTTCGGGAAAAGCAAAGCTTAGACTGAAAGCAAACAAGTCTCGATAACGCAGAAAATAAATCTGTTAGATGGACGGCAATACGAGAAACGTTTACCCGAAACATCAACCACAACAGCGACAGCAAAATACAAACAAATTGGAAAAAATCCAAAAAATCCAAAAATCAGTCAATCAATTTAAGAAAAACTATTGCGGCACCGAACAGCTTGGAAAAAAAACGAAGAAGACCAAGAAATAAAAAGAAAAAGAAATTTAAAAAATCAATCAATCAATAAAAAAATTAAAAATAAACCAAAGCGGCTTAAAAAAAACCCCCAAAAAATTAGAACTAAATAAGTCAATCGATTAATTAAACCAACAAAAATGTTCGGCGTGGCTGGGATTTTCTTCCCGGCCCGAGTTCAAATCTCAATCGGGGGAGAAGTTATTCGACCCCCAAGCCGTTCGAGAATAACCCCTTTAATAACATATTGAGACTTGAACTCACGACCGCCAGATGCGACCCTGGATCAGCCGCGCGCAGCCCATCCCGCAGGACCACCTGGAAATCCCTTGGGTTGTTGCTAACAAATTAAGATGTGTATAGTACGTGCTGATATGCTAGTTTCCGGTTCCGCTTAGTCAAAGAGTGGGACTGTATTCTGCTAGTTATAGACCTGAGGCTAGAAACTCCAGCGTTATATATTCCTTACCGTCGTCAGCCAGAATTGCGCATTTTTCAGCCCAAATTGAGGCGTATTCGGACAGGATTCCAAACAGTTAGCAAGCCAAAAGGTAACGGTTGGAAATTTGAAAACAGACATACACTTCAAAACTAATTGTAATTGCCGAGTATCGTTGGCGAATGCTGCTTGTCATTGCGCGCTTATTCAATTCAAAGATATCGCTATGTCTGCCAAGTTAAGCGGTACCGCACAACTTAAGATTTGCTTACAGTTGGTGGACTCACTGCGAACGAGAACGGGTGTTTTCCTATGCGGTGTTTGCTACAATTTATCCATACACGATGTAGCTGAGCTGATCGGCCACTTCTCTCGAGGTCGCGTAAAGCCTTCTACATCCTCAATCAACGACATTTCAAGAAAACCAGCCAATATGTATTCTGCCTAAGCCAGAGGTTGGCCCATGTTAATTGTTTATGTCGCTATTGGCCGCTGGAAAACCGAGTCATGGAATTGCTTCCCACTAACAAATCGTTTAGGCCCTGAACTGCCTCGGTCTTAAAACTCTTAAAGTTCGGGAAAAGCAAAGCTTAGACTGAAAGCAAACAAGTCTCGATAACGCAGAAAATAAATCTGTTAGATGGACGGCAATACGGGAAACGTTTACCCGAAACATCAACCACAACAGCGACAGCAAAATACAAACAAATTGGAAAAAATCCAAAAAATCCAAAAATCAGTCAATCAATTTAAGAAAAACTATTGCGGCACCGAACAGCTTGGAAAAAAAACGAAGAAGACCAAGAAATAAAAAGAAAAAGAAATTTAAAAAATCAATCAATCAATAAAAAAATTAAAAATAAACCAAAGCGGCTTAAAAAAAACCCCCAAAAAATTAGAACTAAATAAGTCAATCGATTAATTAAACCAACAAAAATGTTCGGCGTGGCTGGGATTTTCTTCCCGGCCCGAGTTCAAATCTCAATCGGGGGAGAAGTTATTCGACCCCCAAGCCGTTCGAGAATAACCCCTTTAATAACATATTGAGACTTGAACTCACGACCGCCAGATGCGACCCTGGATCAGCCGCGCGCAGCCCATCCCGCAGGACCACCTGGAAATCCCTTGGGTTGTTGCTAACAAATTAAGATGTGTATAGTACGTGCTGATATGCTAGTTTCCGGTTCCGCTTAGTCAAAGAGTGGGACTGTATTCTGCTAGTTATAGACCTGAGGCTAGAAACTCCAGCGTTATATATTCCTTACCGTCGTCAGCCAGAATTGCGCATTTTTCAGCCCAAATTGAGGCGTATTCGGACAGGATTCCAAACAGTTAGCAAGCCAAAAGGTAACGGTTGGAAATTTGAAAACAGACATACACTTCAAAACTAATTGTAATTGCCGAGTATCGTTGGCGAATGCTGCTTGTCATTGCGCGCTTATTCAATTCAAAGATATCGCTATGTCTGCCAAGTTAAGCGGTACCGCACAACTTAAGATTTGCTTACAGTTGGTGGA
>NW_027670885.1:2500-31000 GCF_964199315.1 Orbicella franksi
GCAGGATAGCAACGTTAATACACACATCACGACAGTGTGTCGTAACACGAACATTCGGAAATTTCCTCACAACTGCAAAGTAGAGTTCAAACTACAAGTGAATGCATGAAAGATCATGTATTTGAATTGCAGTGCAGAGAAAGATACGACAATATGATTGATCATCGCAGTTATACACACAACTTGTGAAATTAAAGCCTGGAAAAAAACTTCAGGCTTGAACGGGATTCGAACCCATGACCTCTGCAATACCGGTGTAGTGCTCTAACAACTAAGCTATCAAGCCAACTGGGAGCTGGTCACATTGTGAGTTCATAATATACCCACGGTAGATTGTGAAGATACAAGTGAATATATGAAAGATCAAATATTTAAACTGCGGAGAAAGATATGAAGACAAGATTGATCATCGCAGTTATATACAAGGTTTAAGCAGCTGTGAAATTAAAGCCTGAAAAAAATTCAGGACGACGCTTTAATTCCACAGCTACTTAAGCTGTGTTTATAACTGTGATGATCAATCCTGTCTTCAGAGAGTTCAAACTTTTGGTCTCTTCAGCCCTCAGCTGGTTTGACAGCGCGCTGTTGATGTTTGATGACATTCGAAGAAACTCTTGTCAAAATCTCAGAAGAAAATACAAATATGAAAAAACGATAAAATACGACTCACATGTCTGGGAAAGGAATCTGTCGGTTCAGTGGTGGAGCATTCGGATTATGTTCCTGTTTCTTTTTGCCTGCAACAAAGAAAACATACACGCATGCGTCACTTAACAAATAAAATGAACCGGGTTACCATAAGGTACAGCAGCATGCGAGGCTGACGGTATTTCAAAGGGAAATTCTTACATAACAATGAGTGGAGCCCTGGGGCCCATTTCTCGAAGGTCCCGAAAAGTTTTCGAACCCGAAAAGCCGTAGCAAAATCTCCAACCATGTGATTACAGAGCTGTTTTATTCACATATTCTTAATATCAGCAGAGGTTCTCTTCATACAAGGAGTTTCAGGCGTATACAGCTCTCTGTCTTTAAATACCGATTGACTGAAAATGGCTTTGCGGGCCTGAAAAGTTTCCTGGGCTTTCGAGAAACGGGCACCCGGTTAAACCAGGTTAGACATTTCGTAGCATTTTGTGTAAAGGTAACAACGGACGAGACCAGGTTAGCTTGTAGTTAGTTCCACCCCAGTTTACTTGCGGTTAGCTGTCATTTTGTGGTTTTGAGCGACACTGTATTACAGTGTACATAGAATTTTGCTTGTTGTATGTACAGTGTACAGTGAAAAAATTCGGCTTTTGGCAGCCAGCCGATGTTGCAGTGTATCCTGAATCAAACTTCCTGGGTTGAATTATAAACACTAAGTGTCCAGTAACCTTCATGTAAAAATATTAAGTAAATGAGAAAAAAAGTTCCCTTCATTGTTAACTAAGGTCCTCGGTTTCCGACGGTTGTCGTGTGCAAATTTGCCCTTTACCCGTTTCTCGCTCAAGTTAGCCGCTCGTTTTAGCGCGAGACCTAGCGCGAGACGATGTACATGGACACGATAAAAGACGCCAGTTATACAAAAAACCTCAAAATTCTATCCTCCACGGGAAAAACTGCCAGCCACGTCACATGCATGGAATATCAACTACGGCAAAGAAAATGCTAGAAATTAATTTACATTTTTCTGGTACCCAAATTTGCGCTAGCCAAACTGCAGTTCTGTTTCTCCTGATTTCTTGCAATATCAAGTATTTCAACAGAGTTTTGGCCAACCTTAACTACGGCAAATACCCGATGGTACCTTTTTGGTACGTTTCAGGGGTAAATCATGGGTCTTTTGGCCCCTTGAAGAACCTCGCGTGATATACCCCCAGAACGTATCAAATAAATACAAGTAGGATTCGATGAAAACATTCACACAATTCCACTGCTCGAGAAAAATACACTGTTAGTAGAATCTACAGAAATTTGAACAAGGTTTTGTATTTGAAATGGTAATGCTTGTTTTTTACCTGGTCCATTGGAATCTTTTTTTACTTTCTTTTTCTAAAAGAGAAAAAACGTTTAATACTATTTTTATACATATTACACAACCAGTAATCTGTGACACAGAAAACGACAGTTGAGAGTGCATCACGTGGTATGCTTGTTTGAACAACGTGATCTGACAAGGTTGATCACGTGATACACCCGATTGTACCACGTGATTGAGTTGTAGATTCAGTGCATTTCCGTTGTGTTTACAAAGAAAGGAACTTACAGTTTTAACCCCTTCACGTCCAAGAACAGTCTCCCCAAACTAAAACCATACACTTCTTTGTTGGTTAGTCCAGAGAAGTTCATTATAAGACAAGACCACATCACTTAGTTGACAATTTTCCCAATTTTCATTACCTGTCTGCTTGGCAGTCTATTAAAAATGTAAGGTGAATTTACATACTGATTGCTACTGGGAGTCACAAATGGTTAATTAACTACCAACTGGCTGGTGGTTGAGTTTGTCTGAGATCTGTAAATTAGTTACATATTTGTACTGACCTCACCCATTCAAGCTGCATGTATGTATGGCTAGGAGATATTGGCTTCAGGGTAAAGACTGCTCACACTTTTCATGAAGTGATCATTGGTAGGTTTACTACTTCATGTACATACCTTTGGTTTGTCCTTATCATCATCATCCTCATTTTCTTCTTCTATCACAACTCCGAGGTCAGGCTCTGGTGGAATCCCATAATATACCTTGCTTTTGTTGGCTGGTGTGAAGACAAAAGGCATTCACCATAATGAGCGTGAAAATGAAAAATACTCATGGATTAGATTTTCTTTTGCCCAGTTTACCTTCAAATGTTGCCTCCCCAGTCACTGCTCCAGCTGTGGCTTCTATTGTTTGCTTGTTTCTTGGTCTTCCTTCAAAAACTAAAAGTGGACACGGATCTCTTTAGTTTGACTCTAGGATCAAAAAGAGAGTTGCTGCCAAAAAAAAAAAATGATGGATCTACCAGACAGTGGGAGTGGTCCCTTGAACACACATTTTCTCTTCGACTAACTATATTAATAGATACATGTGCACCTTGTTTTTGATAAACCTTTGCTGCAACAGCGAGGTTGTCTGCATCATTTTAACTTTGTCTTGAGTGAAGCATAGGCTGTAAAAGTGAATGATTTTTCGCCTGTCTACATTTGGGCAGTAACAGGAGCAATTTGGAATACTGATAGCAAAAATTCTGTACTAGTTTATCACATTCATGTTTCAGTTTGCAAGACGTCAGCATGGAATACAAATAGTTTGGATTGAATGACCCACCATCAAAATGAAGATGTTGCTGAATTAAAGTAAGCAGTAATTCCTGTTGCTGATCCTGAATAAACAAACAAACAAACAAACAAAATGCTTGTGGTTATTTGTACTCTTGGTACAAGAGCTTTTAGCAGTATGACCTACAACTTGCAGCCTTTGGGACAAGAGTGGTGCTTCAAAAGGTCTTAAAATCCTATGAGGCTTTCAATAATCTTACTGTAAATGTAAAATGCTAATTTTCTGCAATATTTTGACTTGTGACTAAAGAAGTAGAGAGCAAGTGAATTCAGCTGGCCTTTACATGTAGATTCTAATCAGTGTTTTATCTTACCACCACTCTGTGTGAATTTTGATCTGATATAGTTCTGCCATCAGTTATGAACTCGACACTGGTAAGTTTTGAGATTACACACAACATAATCGATGGAAAACCGGTGAAGATCAAAAGCATGTAAATAAGAATGCTGAGTTGTCTTTGACAAATTTTCAATTGACAGTATGCAAATTAAAGTTGTCACATTAATACTGTTTTTAATTTTCACTTGATTCAGCAGAATTATGACAGAAGATTGAAATCCAGTCATGTTTCGAGTGAAGCAAAATTTTATAATCACATCCATTTTCAATTCAGTTTGGAGCGTACTTTGACTCGGTTGAGAAAGTGCAAAAAAGAAAACAAACTAGAGATGACAAAATGAATAACAAACTAAGATAAAATGCGCAGATGAAAAGCAAGTTTCTCAATGCGTTGAACAGTGTAAATGAACCAACACGCTGTTGGCAGCAAGTTTAAAAGGTTCGCGTATCTCTGAGCTGCACTGTACCTGTAAATGTTTCTTGAGTACTTGGTATGTGTCCTTTGACATTCTGATCACAAACTTGTTACTTCTATACCAAGGTAATAATCAAATAATTGCCATGAGATAACTGTTAAAAACTGTCCCCATCTATAGTAGACAGGAGCAGGGTTTGAGGTGGGGGGGACATGCAGATTCGTCTAGTTGATTGGGAGAACTTAGTATAAGGATACAAATATATAAAGAATGAGGCACAAATTTGTGCAAACTCTTTCCCCTCATGTGAAAAACGTCATCCACAATAAGCAAGTGTAACTTGTATTTCAGTCATACACTGTACTCCTTTGAAAACCTCTTGTCAAATAGTCTTGCCAATGTAGGCCTGGAAAAAACCTCCTCTGTCAAGTACAACTGCACAACTCTATGAAGTTTACATACTGGTTTATTAGCTCTGGTTTCATTTTATCAAATCCAAGTCAGGAGCTCCTCAGAGAAAGGAACTTTGTGTCTGAAGGTTCTCCCCTCACTAACTCACTTTTATACCAACTGTGTTCTATTTTGGCGTGAAAGATTATAGTGCAGTCTACCAAATTTCAAATGATTCAGGAAGAATCACGCAGCAGTTGATACCCAGTTACATGTGTACTGTTGATTGTGTTTTTCACAATGTGTTTGAACAGGATTAGAAACAACCAACTGTAACTACACTAGCTGGTCTTCTTGACTGTCACATTATGTGGTACCTTAAGGTTCCCATGAGTTCATTGCTGTTCATGTGTTCACGTCGAGTTATTGCAGCCAACTTGCCAAGATCCTCTTCATGGTAATCTTCTTGACTTCCACGGAAACAGGCAAAGAAAGATTGTGCTACAAAGTATTTTTAACAACAGATTTAAGCTCAGGACATTTGAGAAGAAGAGTTCAACTTGTTAGTTTGAAAATAAAATTAAGCAGTTACTGTAACAACATGAACACATACCTTCTTTTTCACTGCCTTTGTAGACCAATTCAAGGTACATATGGACAAACATTGGATACAAAACCATGGCTAATTCAGGCTAGAACAGCAAAATTATTAAAACGTTACATGTATATCTATGTATTGTGTTGTTCAGGAAAATTTCAATACCCCTTTTTTTTATTGCTGGTGTTTACTTGGGCTTCTGTAGAAAAGCCCCAGTCAGAAAATGCAGGCCGTTCTTCTTGGGCCTCCAATGGGGGGTCATAGTGCCATAGTCAAAGAGCCTGGTTAAAGTGAAGCCTTGGAGCCAAATGGCTCATAACTGTCGGAGCTTAGCCTGGTTTCTGTAGCATGAAGCGGCTAGGAGTATTTCTACTCCCCCCTGGATGGGATGCTAGTCCATCGCAGGTCACTCCCCAGCAATTTGTTAGGTTTCCCCAACAAGAGCCTGGTTAGTTCCTATTCAAAAAAAGTTCACTTGCATTTTGCAAGTTTACTATTCCCCACACATAAACTTTAAATGATCCTTAACCATGTTAATTTGTAGTCTATCCACTTACAAAGTTTATGAAATTATTTCATAACCTCTCACTAAATTAGGAACTGTAACCTCCTCACCTTGTATATATCCAGGGATTTTTCTACAAACGCTTGCAGACTAAAATGAAAGTAAAAAAAAATCCAATAAAGTATAAAAAGAAATTAAAACAGATTGTATCTTCTAAATGACATTTTTTGTACATGTATGCTGTGGAAAAAGCTGTGGGAACACTGGCCTGTCGGCTTGTATTCCCACAACACTTCTTGTTCTCCCAACTTCCACTCGTGTTTCTATCACTCAAAAGAAATATAGTCATTCAGGTTTTCTGTTTCTTAAAGATTGGTTGTGATTGTAACCATATGGTCTTCATTGAAATACTTAAAGGAAGGTGTTTTGTATCTCTACAGCAGTTTGGGAGCAGAAAGAAAGGACCTGATCTTCATCAAAATAATAAGTGAAGTCATAAAATAAAATTCGTCATTTTTACGACCCAAAGATGCTTAATCCATCTAGACAAACTTGGGCGTGATATTTTAGTGTGCTGCTAATGCAATGTCTCAGTATACAGATGGGCAAAAGACAGATTACACATCAAGATGAAAAATCTGCTTTTATATAGTGCATCTTGCACTTGCTTGTAATATATAATACATCTGCATGTATAAACACAGGCATCAGAAGGATTAGGCATCTGTTTGCATAATAACATGTATCTGTTTCGACTATACCGTGTAGCTGTCACTATTAAGTCAGGAACAAGCTAAGAATTTTGTCAAGACAAACTAGACGCTTTAATTCTATACATCTTAAATGTCACAAACTGAGACCTTAGTGTGCCTGATACAAGTAGTTTACATGTATCTTGTTTATACACTCAACGCCTAAAACAGACATTATATTATGTATCCCTAATATAAAATAGGGAAATCGGAGCAGAGACTGAAAATCCTTCATCGTTGTCGCCGTCACTGTCGTCGTCGTCATCGTCGTCAACTTTATTTAAGTGTCGAGGTATTTATGGTCATCAAGGTCATTGCATATATCACTGATTTGATTCCAGGAAAACATTAGAGAACAACATGTACGTACATGTAACTCAATTTCTAAGACTTTGACACTCGTACCTGCTATAATAGTCCTCATATCTTGTAGGATCCGCATCACTAGTTTGGATTTAAACAGACACATGTCAAAGACAGCAGAAAAGACGTGATATACACTGTGCACAATCTCCGCAGTACATTCTTATTGATAAATTAAACTGTCTTACCTGTTATAAGCAGACAATACTGATGAGATATCTGGTTCTGAGTCAGGAGTTGTTTGAAGGTTTATTTCTTCTATTGCTTCTAAACAATTTACCTCTTGCCTAAAGATCTTCTCTGTTTCCTTAAAAAAATTACAAATCATAAAAATTAAGCTTAAGCTTAAGTTGTAAGAGCAACAAAGCAACCTTACACAACCTACAGGGCAGAAGCTCTCTAATTCCCAAAGATCTGCATTTTTTAGGAAAAAGGTTTGCCGTTTCGATGAAGTACTTCTACAACTTACAGATAACTTGCTTTTCTTTAAAAATTGAAGGACGGCGATTAAAGTGTCTTTTTCCTTTTTCGAAGGATTCGACTTGGAAGTTGTTGTCGCTGCCGAGCTGGTTGCATTGGCAGCCATGTTGAATTTGGCTGTGGGAGACTAAGTATGATATGTATTATAATACGCATGCCCTGTAGCGATAGCACGCTGGTAAAAAGGAACAAGGCGCACTTTGCAAAGAGGAGGTCGTACGCTCGTAAATTCTAATTCACCACTTCCTTCGCTTCATTAGGTAGGAGAGGGTGAATTCAACTAATACATAATTCATCTGGACGTTTCTCTCAACACTCTTCAGTTGAACGTTTATTTATTGGGGGTTTAACGGCAAATCGCGTACACATATTTCTTGAAATTCTTCGCGGCACAAAAATGCCGCCGCCATCGATCAAATGACAAGCGATTGTTTTGGTTTGACGCTGTTGGTTTCTCTTCGAGATGTAAAAACAGCCTTCTACCTGCTCAGCTGAGGGCCGAAAGAAAGTGAGATGTCTTCGGCGGCTTACACGCCGTTAAACGACACGGACTCCGAGGATCAAAAACAGGAACAAGGTAACTAAACGCTTATGTCTTACATATTTTCAGATATTTTCTTTGGGAAAATTCAATCGAAGGATTTTTTCCGAAGTTCAATATCGTGTCTTCCAAAGTGTTAATTTCGAATTTCGAATTCGTGTTAAAACATGTCGCTTGGCAGACATGTAAATGTTGATGTTATTGTTTCAGTTAAAACAAAATAATTGAATCCACTACGCTTGTAATTGAAAATCGCTTCGGATTTGTAAGCTTTAAAAACAAGTCAACCTGATCGTTAGTTGAAAGTATAATCTCTCTGTCTTACTTATAACGGTATAAAAAGTCCTTTTGATGGTGTGAAAGTAAATCTTGTTTGTTAAAAAGCTGGTCATCACATCGGATCTTTTGTTTTTCATCACCGGCCTACTTTTGTTTTGCTTCAAAATACACGACATACATCAATTTTAAGCGCAATCGGTACCACGTACAAGTGGGCTTCGGAAGGTAGTTTCCTCCTTTCTGGATGAAATGTCCTATAAATAAAACTAAATGCCAGTGATACTAACATACATGAGATCGGCTTTCTATGGTAGTTTATGGAATCTCTTCTCTAGTTTTCGAGAATTTGAAGCATATTTTGGGCTGATGCGGAGAAGGTATCATCAAGGAAGTGTCATGTACTGAACGAAGAGAGATAAAATCTTCAGATCCTCAGCCGTCAATTTTCTCTCTTTCTGTTCAGTCATGAAATCAAAATATCAAAATCACATTCTTGTTTGTTTTTTTTTTATCTTTTTAAGATCATATTCATGTAAGTAATATGAAACTAGCTATTATAAATTGTTAAACTCATTTTTGCTGGATCTCGGTAAAATGGTTACATGTAGTTCTGAAATGAAAAAAATATATATTGTCTTTATTCACTGCATACAGTATCAGGTTCATATACGCTTATAGGTATATTGCTTTTAACAATTTGACCACAAATTATTTTTCCATGGTCGATATTCCCTAACCTCTGGGAAAAACAAAAAAAAATAGTAACAATAAAAATATTAATGATAATGAATTAAAACAAAAAGGGAAACAAAAATTGGTTTGAAAAATGAGTAGCTCAAGAAACCAGAGGTAAAATAACAATGTTTTACCAAGAGGAGGGGAACGACTTTTAGTTCGAGTTGTAGGAGGGTAAAAAAATCAAGGGTTCGAAAAATTGGGATTCCTGCTTTATGTGGTTTTTATAACTACAGGACTGAGGACTATCATGATGTTTCATGCAGATATAGACAGATGTGTCTATATTCGAGCATACAGGAATGCTGTTTTTAATTTCAAACAATATGGAGCAGTACTGGCAGCACTAAAATGGCAGCTGAAAATGAAATATTAAATTTATCCTTGTTGAAATGTCAGCTGCCTAGTCTTTGTGTGTTTATGAGTGAAAATAATTTCTTTTGATCTTTGATGTTCTGTCAACCAGCAATGACCATTGAGGGACTCTTATTGTTTCTTTGTGTTAAGCTTTCTCTTAAGTTGTCTTGTGGGTGTTTGAGTGGGAAAAGTGGGATCAAAGTTCTTAACTAGAAATTAACAGACCAATTTTTTTTTTATCTGAGCAATACTGAACCGAAAACTGGATCGCCATCATAAGTATACACTACTATTAGCTTTTATCTGATGATAGCAGACTTGTCTACAAAATTAGAATCACTCTTCTGAACATGCAAGCGTACAAAACAAACTGAATTGCGTGACTTTGGTAATGATCATGAATTAAATCAGCCAGTCTTCTTGTGGTTCAAGTTTTACGTCCTCGTTAAAATTTCCACTTTTTGGGAGATTCTTAAAAAGACTAACATACACACCACCTATCCCCTGTCAGTCCCTAATCCTACCCTACGCTACACCACACCAAAATCCGACATCAAAGCAAAGTGAATGAATGAGGAAAACCTCAGATGTTCACAAGATATTTTTCTCAAATGACTGCTCTTAGCAGGCTGCACACAACAGAAAAAATTTTCGTAACATTTTGCTTGCTCTTGGCAGCAGTATAGCCCTTTTTCCCCTTCTAAAATAATTTTCTTTCATTCTTTAATAATTTTATGTCATTCTAGAAAATGAAGACCAAGAAAAGCAAGACAAAGGAAAAGAATCAAAATTACAAAAGATAAAGGTACCTACATGTACATGTAGATTTCACTTGATTTAGTTTTGATTTAAAACATGCAATGTACGCGAACACGCAATCACTACAGGAACTGTAGTTATGCAATTTGTATTGGATGTGTCATACACATCCTTGTACACGTACTGTACATGTAGATTATTGATAAATAGGTTTTAAGTAATTTACAGTATTTAAGAACTTCCAGACGAGAGCATGTGCTAAGTACTGTATGTATGTGTGAAGTATTTTGATGTTTGTTCCCAAAAAAAGATAAAAAAGGCAATGAATAAGTTTATTTTGTTTCAGAATGTGTTTCACAAGACAGGGTACCCTAGTTCTGTGTGGTACATCCTGGGAAACGAATTTTGTGAAAGATTCTCTTATTATGGAATACATGGTAAGGTTTAGTCAATCAGTAACAAAAATGAAAACCAATTGAAAGTAAGCATGCATGTATCACACCAATCACTGATAAATGTAATTTATATCACTTTTTTGACATGAAAATGATATATAGAGAGTGTGAGTAATTACAGTAAATCAGCATGGGGAATTATACATCTACAGGTACATACAGTGTACTTATACAGTGTTTGGGAAAGGGTCTAAAGTACAGCTTGACATGGATGCCGAAAGCCATCCCCAGATTTAGTCCTGAACCTGTTGTGAACAAAACCAAAGAAAGTGTAGTACCATTTAATTATGTGATGGATAACATTTTGACAACCAGGCCCTGGTTCTGAACTGACTGATAACAGTCTTCTCAATAGTCTCATTCATTTTTTGGATGTTTGTTCTCTGTAGCCATTCTTGTTATATACCTGACGCAGATGTTGAAGATGGATGATGATTCTGCCACAGCCATCTACCATGCATTCAACATGTTGTGTTATTTCAGTCCTCTCTTTGGAGCCATGTTGGCAGACAGTCTGCTCGGGAAGTACAAGTCAGTGACTTTCAGTTTATTACAATGTAGTCACCATATTTCCACAAAAAATTCCCACCCCTCCATTAATCTCCCTCTCGAATAATTGCTTCCTGGAATAATCACCCCCTAGAATAAATGCCCCCTAAGTCAGGACTATTTGAAATAACCACCTCCCTTTTGAATAATTGCCCCACCCCTTCACTCTCCCTAAAATGGTCTCCCCACCCTCCTAAATACTTTACCCACAGGGGTAAAGCTTGATCCAGTGAGACTGATTGAGGTCCCGAGCTCCTCAGGTTTGAACAGCATTTTTTATAAAGTTCCGTTTTAAGATAGATTGGTGTGGACGGCAGGCAACACTGTAGAAATGAAGCTGGGTTTTCAGATTTCTCCAGTGTAATGTGGATGGGGCCTAAGAGATGGCTATAAGTGACAATTTAGTTCTTTTGTTTGTTTTGAAATTGACTTTAGTTACGTGGAGTACATTATTTTGTGCTTATTGATAATTTCGCATTATTTTTGCAGGACAATACTTTATGTTTCCATAATTTATGCAACTGGAAATGTCACCGTAGCTATTACGTCAATTCCAGCAGTCCTGGCCCAAGTAAAAATGTGAGTACATAGTCAAGCAAAATAGGATTTTTGTACCTTTATCTCAGCCAGGCCTTGGCTGTGCTCAAATTGCAGTTTAACAAGCGCGACTAACAATAGTGTGTGAATTTGTCAATGAGATCCTTTCCTGCATATTTATGAACGGGGAATCATACAACTTTGTTATCACAGGGGTATCATTAATTAATGGTTTCAGCAGGTAAGCAAATGGTTTTCACAGGCAGGCAAAACTGTTGGAATTGTACTTCCCTATAAGAAAACATTTCTCTAGATGGTCAAACCAGGGAAGGAAAATTGTCTTAGTTCACAGCTGGTCAATTGCCCAGTACCTACATTGTAGCTCTTAATGAAACCATTGTCATTGTAACTTTGACTTTGAAGAAATACTGTACATGTCACTCAGTGGCAGATCCAGACTTTGAGCTAAGGAGACGGGGGGGGGGGGGGGGGTGTTTTGGTTGCCCTGCCGGCTTTTCTTCCTTTCGTGATTTCTTTTTTTTTTTACCCAAAATAAGGGAGGACCCCTCCCCTAGAAACGCCTCTTCATGTACAAGTGATTGTAATGTGTAGTTGATGGGGATTTGTTTTAAATAATTTGATTTGTTTTTTGCTTTTTTGGCTCTTTTGCCCAGAGTTGGGCCCATGGTTGGACTGCTGTTAATTGCTCTTGGCACTGGAGGAATCAAACCTTGTGTGTCAGCGTTTGGAGGCGATCAGTTCAATGCTGATCAAGTATGTAACGCAATCTCTGTCACCCTTCAACGCAATCTTGCTACACAATACTGAAACTTACTTTTATTCATTACTGTTTTTCCTAAACTTTTCTTTGCAGGAGCATTTACTCCAAAGCTATTTTTCCATTTTCTATTTTGCCATCAATCTGGGTAGCCTTTTATCAATGATTGTCACGCCAATGTTAAGAGGTAGGTGTTGCCCAGTCACACATACTTGTATGCGAACATGGAGGGTAGTGCTATTTTTACAATAATGTAATCTTTAAAACGTATTCTGTATCTGTAAAATTCACCTATGATTAAGCAAGAAATACATGGCTATATAAAATTTTTTATTATTATATAGCAGAAAGCAGTTGAAGTATAGAATACAGTAATATATTTTTTCGTTACATTTCACAGAATTCATAAGTAAATTAGTACTCCAATAAATACACAATAAAAAGATTAAAAAAATTACAATATTTAGAGAGGAAGCCACGCCAACCTTAGCTGGTTTTCATGCAGGCCCTCTATCCTGGTCAAATTGGAATTTGGAGATGTTGGTTTTGAGGAGGGAGGAAAACCAGAGAACCTGGAGAAAAACCCTGGAAGCGAGGCCACAACCAACAACAAACTCAACCCACATATGGCACTGGGTCACATTGGTGGGAGGCAAGCACTCCCACCACTGCGCCATCCCTGCTCCCCAATTACTGGGTATTTATCAAAAGGAAAAAACGTAACAACGGAAGACAGTGTTGAGTTCTTTTGATAAATGAGTACCTTCTTGTTCAATCTAAACGCAGGTGATGTGTCATGTTTTGGTCATGACTGTTACATGTTGGCTTTTGGAGTTCCTGCATTGTTGATGATCTTATCAATAGGTATGTGGTTTGCACTTCCCTGAGAACATCATGCAAACTTGAGGTGCAGAAAAATTTACGAGTGTAAAGACGAGTGCGTTCAATATTTTTTTTTATTCCTCAAAGACGTATGATTTAATAGAAAACATACGAGTACCATCTTCTAAGGAGGGGTGGTGATTGTGCTGACAGCACAAGATCCAGTACGTATGATGTATGTGCTCTGCAATTTCCAGCGTGGTCAGCTGCAATGGTGTGTACTGTATGCAGCAGCTATAGTCTATAGTTACTGTTGCCGTGGATGCAGGGTTTTCAATAAGTGTTGAAATAGCCGTCTGAGCTAAATAAAGTACATGTAGGTGGCAAACTGATGAATTTTTTCAATAATTTGAGGGAAAAAACAGACAAAGTAGGTGGTGGTAAGAGATAAATTCTGACAAAGTAGGTGGTGATTTTCGCCGGTTGCCAGCTTCTAATGAAACCCCTGTGGATGGATAGAAAAATGTACCAAAAAAAGTTAATTTAAAATAGTTTTTAAAAAATTGTACCTTAAAAGAACAGACAGTAATTTAAACCATTATGGTGAAGGGAAGTAACACTTTGGAATTAGGTGAAACAATAATTATTATTGATTTAAACATTACATTCCATCTCTAATGGCTTTCCCTGCACTTGAGTTTTTCTTAATAGTTTGATGATATTAAATCATCATGGGAAGATTTAATTTTTTTTTTTTTTCTGGCTAACCTAACCATTTTGTCTTTTTCTTATCCTTCCCTATAGCTTTGTTTTACTGTGGTCGTAACAAGTACAAGAAAGTTGCTCCTGAAGGAAATATTGTTCTTCAAGTTGGCTGTGCTGTTGGGGTTTGTACTATACATTATTTATTTTATAATTAAAAATACGCTTAATAAAAGTTGCATATACTGTACAAGTTGAAAGAGGTTTGGGCACCATCAAATAAAGTTAAACCCACAACAGCACATAGGATACCATTTGAGGGTACTGCTATATGTCAGTACTTAGCTTTCTTTAAATAGTCACATGATAGGCTTTCAACCACAGACATAACCACACCTTTGACAGCTTAATAAACAGTACCACATGAAAGTACTGCTCAATAGCTTTCATTTGAATGGTCACTCACTAGGGTTTTAATCACACTCTTGTACGACAAGAGACAGTAACATGTGAGAATACAGTCTGCCCAATAGCATTCATTTGACATTTTTAACACTGTTCATGGATTTTTTTGTTCAGAATGCCATCAAGAATAAAGTTAAGAGTATTGGAAAAGGCAATAAGAGGGAACACTGGATGGACTATGCAAAAGAGGATTATGGAGTATGTCATATACTGTCCTTTTTTTGTTGTTGTTCTAACAAAGTAATTCCACTAGCATTCTATTTATACTTTAGTTGAATCTTTAAGCTTTTCCATTCTGTGTCTTTGTAAATGTTAGTAATGTGAGGTGTGTAGTTACATGCATGTTTTTAGAGTTGCAACCTTTCCACTTAGCTTAGTGTGAGTTCCTTTGTGTAACATGAAGTTTTTCTTACTATTTACAGTACATGTATAGACTGTGATGGTCTGTTCAGGGCAGTAGCTAGTAACAGACAAACCAAGGCACTTGCCTCAGTCATCTTTTTCGTTTTCTGTTGTTGATAATCATCATAAGCAGCCTAAATACCTAAAAAGAGAATTTAACTATGGACATTGCCTCAGTCATATTTTTTCGTTATTTACATGCCATACATGTTCATATTTCATTTTGTTCAATTGTTTTGTAGTCTCATATGGTGGAAGACATCAAGGCACTCTTCAAAGTTCTTTTTTTGTTTCTTCCTTTGCCTGTTTTCTGGACGCTCTTTGATCAACAGGTGAGAGGTTACCGTGAACCACAAGCACTCACAATCATTCTCCCTCCCCATCTCCCCCTCCAATTGGAATTGTTTGACTGCTTACCAAGGACATTGAGATACTGTAATCAGTGTGTGAGATTATTTCATTCACCACTGTTGATTTCACTGATACAAATAAGTTAAAACTACCAAGAAGCCTACAGAAAACAAAGCTTAAGTGTAAACTTTAAGATGTGGCATTTGCATAAACTTCTGAACATGAATTTTGCTGCACCTTGTGTTTATAGAAAGGTGCATAATCATCTTATGATGTTTGTTATTCTTGATATTAATTATAGGGATCACGCTGGACTCTTCAAGCTGAAGAAATGGACGGAAATATTGTAAGTTAGATTATCATTATGGATCACTATGGCATATTTTCCAACACCAGTGTTACTATTGATAAATCCTTCCCAACAATCTCGTTCCCAAAAGCTGCAACGACCGGAAACGCGTGGGTTCTGGAGATGAGATTGCCCTCACAGTGGTCAAACCCACTGCACGCGTGCGCTGAAATTCCTGCCAAAACTGCAGTCTTAATTTAACGCGTCAGATTTTTCACTGGAACGTTAAGCGCTGTAAGCTGCATGTCTCGCACATTTTGCTTTTTGACTTGAAGGCAATGAAAACTGGAAATAAAGTTACTTACCGATAATGTTTCTACTTTCTTGTTGCAGGGTGCACTTGGAACTTTAAAACCAGATCAAATACAGGTTTGGTTTCATTTTTACATATTTACGCATTGTTGTATAGAAGTTTCGGTTTTTAGTTACACTTCAGCTGTGGTCTGAGCAAAGTTGTAAGCGTTATTCATGTTGTACACTCTCTTTTCCAGGCACTCAATCCAGTTTTTATCTTGATCATGATTCCTATCTTTGAAACGATTATTTATCCTCTGCTGAGAAAATGCAACCTTCTTGTAAGGTACAGTAAACAACTGATGTTCCGTTATATCAGTGTTAACTTTAGAAGTTTGAATATTTGAAATACATACCAGTTAACTGGTGCTGCCATGGAATATCCCACAAGTCACTTGTATTTTCTCAGTATAAACACGAGCTTTTAGGCCATGCAGCGCATGATGTATGGCGGGAAGATATCCAACGGCTTTCCTGTATTCTGATTGGCTGTACTGTCTATGGCATGATATAAAATAGTTATTTGAACTGTAGGAGATCTACTGCACTGTACAGGGAAGATCATCACAGTTATAAACGCAGCCTTAAGTAAGCAGTTGCTCAAATGAAGCCTGAAAAAAAATGAAGCAAACAAATTCTGGCTTGAACTGGGGTTCCCTTTCGACTTGTCAACAAGCTGCAAGTTACGAAAACCGAGCAAAGTCACCTACGATACTCAAAATTTGAGTGCGAATGACATTTAGAAGTGTAGGTCCAGTTCAAGCCTGAATATTTTTTCTCAGGCTTTATTTACGCAACTGCTTATGATGCATTCCACATAACTGGGGTGATCTTTGGATAAAGTATAGTATTCCATTTGCTGCTGCTTGCATGCTGCTTATGAATTCAGCGCGACTGTAGTTCTAAAACAAAATTAAAGAAGAAATTTATTGTGATCATTACCTTGCAGACCTTTACAGCGCATGTGTGCTGGAATGCTGCTGGCAGCATGTTCATTTGTAATGGCGGCATTCATTCAGATAGCTATACAGGTAAGTTATCCAGCAGGAAGCTACAGACACATTCTACATAGCTGTGTTGAGTTTTGTCTGCCTTTTAAAAATATACCATTTTCATATCCTCGGTATAGGACTGGAACTAGCTTGGAATTGAGGCTAATGCGAGGAGTCTTCAAATGCAAATGACATTTCTCTCTTTTTTAATTGATATTCCTCTCCATGAGCCTCCACTGCAAGCTACAGTGAAACCGCGTTAATACAGTCACTAACAGACCATGGAAATTTGGCCGTATTAACGGGGTAGGGTCAAACCTCATGACCGATCTTATTGAGGGACGTCTTAACACTAGATATATCCCAATTGCACTTAAAAACTCTTCTTTAACGCAGATATAATTTTTAGAAAATTGAAACCGAAAAAGTGGCCGTAATAGCAAGGTGATCGTAAGGCGAAGTTCCACTGTGCACTGTAGTTCCAATCCAATACTAAGAATACAAATATGGCCTATTTTGATTTGTCACTGTTCCTTTGAGTTTTAAAGACAGTTTTCACTCTGATTTCACTTTTAGTTGTCCGAAACTAAGTTGAAATGAGATCCATGAATGACCTTACTTTTGAAATCTGCGTAAACAATGTCCTGTAAAAATGAAACTTAGTCAGTGTTTGTGTACAGTAAGTTCTTGTAAGTTCTTCACTGGACGTTTTACATGTATTAAGGTTACTTACTTGTGGTCAGATGTTTTGGAAGGTGTTATCTTTGAATGAGGCCTCGTCCACTGTACGTCGGAGAAATTTGAAAATGCAGCTTTATGTCTACGGTTAGACCTACCGTCGACCACACTAATCCGTCACGAAAACGGAGCTTTTCGAAAACGCTCCTTAAACCGGAGGAATTTGAAAACGCCGGCTTTGCGTTTTAGTGACTGTGTGGACGGAAAACATTTTGAAAACGGTGCTTTTCGAAGAAAAGCCATGAAGTCATAATAATCATATGATTTCCTTGACTGGGATTTCCTCAAGCACAAATGGAAAATGACCAGTGATTGTTGCGTTTTCAAATTTCTTCGGCGCGTAGTGTGGACGGAAAACATTTGATGCGTTTTCAGAGAAAACTCAGTTTTCAAATTTCTCTGGCGTAGTGTGGATGGGGGCCTGATATCAACAGGCAAATGTTTACATACGTGTCTAATTTCACAGAAAAGTCGTATCGCAGTGAATGAGCCGGCCGCAGGTTTTGCTAATCTCCGAATCATTAATGCCGGAGTGTGCCCTATAAACGCGTTTGGCCTTGGACTGAATACTGAGGTGCCAGCGACAGAGGTATGGAAACCCGTGTTTATTAGAGACCTATAGATCATCTAAATGCCATTTGAAGTTAGACGTTTGTAGTTCCAGCGCTGTTTGGACGTTAGTCGATTTAGATTGGAGTAAATTTGAGCGAATAGAAATCATCCATTCAGTGCAATGGAAATTGTTGAAAAAATAGTATGTTTGCTAGCGTGTTTAGCTTTCTAAAGAAATAAAGCACCAATAAGCACACATTCAACTCCCGGATTCAACTTAAGCCGCCGCCATATTGGATTTCCAATTAGGATCAGTGCCGTTGTACAAACAACAACAAAAGGCTGCGTAATTGCTTACTTGCCTGAAAATATAACTAATTTGTAGAAAAAGGGTTACTTTATACGATTTCAGCATTTGTACATGGGATAAAATAAAATTCAAAGCAATAAAGCTTGAGGTAAATGACTTACGTGAAAACCCACCTCTTGACGTTCAAAACGCGACTCGAAAGCCTCAAACGTGGCGTCTGGTGTTGGTCGCGTGACACCTAGCGGTTAGCTGCTCTCGTTTAACGTGGATCTTAAAGTCTGTATGAAATCTTCTCACGGTCTGCAGGCAATTTTTGGGTTATTGACCGCGCGTGAGGTCAGGATGGCTGGTTATTAGTCAAGGTCTCTTTTTACGCGTCGATGTTCAAAACGCACAAGAAGAACGATTTCAATATCCAGCCATCTTGACCGCACAAATTTGGTCTCATGTTGCAAACAGAACACCATTTTCTTGCGGGACACAGTGGGAAATCCCGAGTGGGCGGGATAACCCCATCTTGCTCTCTCGGGTAGCCAATCACGTTGCAGTATTTGGTTCAACTTACCCGCATGCCGGGAAAGCCATATAGCATAGTTGAATGAAAGAACAAGGAAATCTGCGCCCTTGTCCAAAAGTAAGCTGAAAAAAACATGGGTAACGGTCTAATTGTCATGTGTGATTTCTGATGAGTTAGAAAGTGAAGTTGCACTTTAAGCGTTGATAATAACCTGCTTGGTGGTTGGCGTCGATATCGAAGTTGCAAAATGTTCAAAAAAAGTGTTCAAATATTGTTTATAGTGGTCAATGCGCTTAGCTACACCTAGTAGTTCACAGGCAGGCTACTTAAACTGAAAGAAAGAAATATTCTGACGAAACATAATAGGCTTAAAGATCCCAACTGGCGTGAGGCAGACTAGTTGGCTATTTACAAGCATGACCGAGGAGTTGAAATAGGGTCTACCGAGAAACAACTCCAGCTTAGTGGTCAGATCGGGACTTGAACCCGCGATCTCCGGATTTCAGGTCCGGCGCCCTAACCACTCGACCACGCTGCCTCCATTTCTAACCTCCAAACACTGATCTGCTTTGGTTTTCAGGATTCAGAGTATTATCACGTCCCAGTCACGCTGGATTCAATCAACGTGAAAACAGTGAACTGTCCCACTTCACTGACCAAGTCATTCTCTGTCAAGATCAAAGAGAAAGGAGCGTCCTCTTTCGTTGTTGGAATTGAAAAGAATGCTCTGATTGGCGAACAAGTGAGTTCAACCAGATCTTCTTTAATCGCCTTGATTCCTTAAAGGAACTCAGTCACGGTTTTCTTTAGTTATCTTGGCCATGTACAAAACTACTTTTAAATTGAAGGAAACCTGAAAATAACAGTTTACTGAGAAAGAAAAACACTAAAGAGATGATAATGAACCATAAAGGAACAAGGAAATTTAGGCTGAACATTTCAAGATGCACAAACCGTGGCGTGGCTCCTCGAGTATAAGAGAAATTGCTGTCTTTAGATATATTTAATCCACTCACACTCTAAATGGGTGGGGCTGACTAAGTACCCTTGAAATGTAGTTACTAGGACGCTTTGAAAACATGCAATGTGTGCTACAGTACATACTTATGATTCTAAGACAGCTTATTCTTTGAGGTTGAAACCAGGTGGAGTGGGGTGGGGGTACGTGCACATGAGGATGTTCCAACTGACTTTGTGTTCCTGTCTTCGTTAATTAGTTTGATGACATTGTTGAACCACTGAATGGAGGCATTACAAAAGTCAGGTCTGTAATAATTCACAAGATAAATTTACCGATCTTGTTAGGTTTTCCTTACACTGAAGTAAGCTACTCTTTAGATCGGAAACATCTTAGTGAAACTCTTTCGTCTAAGAAGGATACATGTTCCTGGATCTAAGACAGACTGGGTTGTAGCTGTTTTCGTCCAATTTGTGCAATGGGCCAGGTCGTTCGAAAATGCCGGTTAACGCTAACCCAGGATTGAAAGTTAACAGAAGTATTAACTTTTCTTGTATAAAAAATGCTTTTTACTGCTTATGTTTTGTGTAGTTTGAGACTTTGAGACTATTCAAACTCAAAACTGAAGGGAAAACAATATAAACAGAAAACCTCAAGGAAAAGTTACAAAATTCTCGCTAATCCTGGGTTGGCTTAATCGGACTTCGGACAACCGGCCCTGCTTTGTTACCTTTGCAGTTTTTATAAATGAACATAGAAAGCCAGGAAAATCTGAGGTTTACAGGAATATCGTAGGTAGCATCTTGCACTAACTGTACATGAAAAGCGTTTTCTGATGGTTGTCTAAACTTTCCAGATTTCTTTACGCTGGAGGAGATGTTGCACCGTTTGTGGACATAAAACTCAACAAAACCTTGACGTACAGTGGAGTCGGACCTTTCAAGAACACCGAATATAAGAAACTACTGGCAAAGAAGTAAGTTATCAGCATCTAATTTCCTCTTACATTTTGTATTCATAGTCAAGCATACGGGTAATGAGAATAAGAGAACAAATCGGGATTATTACAACTGTAGGTTACTTTGTAATTTTTCGCGTAGTTATATACCAGTATTACAGGACGACCCAAAACTCTTCAGACGGAAACTCTAAGGCCTCTAACACAGATCTAAAATGACCGGTGATTGTTGCCTTTTCAAATTCACCCGGCGTGGTGTGGACGTGGTCTAAGAAAAAAGTGGGTTTTTTCTTGAAAATCCGTCGTTTGTTTTTCAGTCAAGGTCACCGTTTTCTCAGGAAGTATTCGTACTTCGTCTTGGTATGGGTACAGCAGATCACGTTTTCTTGAGTTGGGCATAAAACAGCGACTGTTGTGTTACTCTGAGCGTTGGTTCTTTGTGTTACATTGCGTTACTCTGAATGTTGTTTCTTTGTGTTACGTTGCGTCACTCTGAGCGTTTTTTCTTTGCGTCACGTTTTCCTTTCAGGTATCCAATAAAAATCATGACAGCTGGTACAGACACGAAGCTCTTGGATCAGAAGGTGTATTTTGCTAATGGTGGCGTGTACAGTGCTATCATCCAACCAAATCCCGACAAAACTAGCGAGGTTGGCTTTTTCTTTCAATGAAGATCTCGTTCTGTATTTCTGTGGTTATAATAAATCTTACGTTGTATTTTGTAATGGCATTGCGTCCTTCAGGGTGGCCACAGGTTAGAAAATGGTCGGGGAAAAATATTCTTCAGGGTGAGGGAAAGTCGGGGAATTTTATTTTGAGTCAGGGAGAATGGACATTTTGAAGAAAAGTCAGGGAAAATCGTAATAATTTAGCAAGTAAAAGTTCCTTTCACGTCTTGAAATGTTAATTGTCGTGAAGACATCATGTGTCTACAAGGAGTCTGAATACATGCTCGTAGTAAACGAAAAGGTTCATTATCTGACCGCTGACGCAGCGAAGAGATTTCCCCCAGAAACATGATCTCTCTCTAGATTTGCCTTGAAACGGTTGCAACTATTGTTAAGGTTAGGCTGTTTGATTAATTCATTGTCTCAAATCTTTCAGCTAATAATAAAGAAGTTTGCAGACGTGAGTCCCAAGTCAATTTCCATGCTGTGGCAGATTCCTCAATACGTCACTATCACAGCTGGAGAAGTCCTGTTCTCCATAACAGGGCTGGAGTTCGCTTACTCTCAGGTGAGTGCCTCTGGAGCTCAGTCCCTCTGACTTTACCCAGTTCTGGTCCTCTTCCTATTACGCAACGCAAGAGCGAAGCGTTGCGTGATAGAGGGCCGGAACTAGACTAGAGTGACGTGCGTCAAACTTGTAATAAAAAGCGCCTTTCAATGACTGGAAGAGAGTTCCAGCTGACTGCCTGTCACGCAACGTAAGAGCGAAGCAATGCGTGACAGAGGGCGGGAACTGGACTAGAGTGACTTGGGTTAAACTGAAAAAAAGAGCCTTTGAATGAGTGGAAAAGTCCTACATTGACGGTGGAGCGTCTTGTAGCAGGCACTTATTTCGTGTTGATGTTGTGCGTGGGAAGTTGGACTGTTTTGAAAAGCGTTTTTTTGCTTCCAAGAGGTTTCCCTTCACCGTTCCCGCAAACCGAGAATATAGTATGCTGAGAAAGTCACCCTTAAGTGGTAATCACTTATTCGTGGGTGACTTGTTGTGGCTTGCTGTCGTTAACCAACAGCTTTCTCAGACCCAAATGTTGAACCATTTTACGGATTTACACTTGTCTCTGTTCACTGACGTTCTCATGGCAGTTTATTCTCAATCTCTCTCCTTATTAGGCTCCCGTCAGCATGAAGTCGTGTGTTATGGCTGGCTGGCTTATGACTGTGTCTGTTGGAAACGCTATTGTTGTAATATTCGCTGAAGCGAGACTCACGGATAACATGGTAAGAACAGGGGTGTTGTTTAGATAGCGGCTATAAGTGTGCTTCGTAATTCTTCAGAGCGTAACCAGTGATTCAAAATTCCTTTAAATTGACAGTGACTGTTGAATTTCAGAGTTGTTAGAATTGTAGCCGCGTGTTCTCCATGTTTCAAATTTCAATCCGTTTTCTTGCCCGCCTTCCTTTGTCATTCTCCAAAGGTTACTACCATTACTGGGCTTCCTCTGGTCAAGGCAAAGGTGTATGTCCTCACCCCCACCCCTCACCCCACCCCAAACAAAAAAATAAGGCCTTATGATTGTCGCTTGCGTGACGTGTTCTGTGACATAAAAGTATGTAGCGTGACTTGTCAAGAAAAAAGTCTTATTTCCAATTTTTGATGCTACATTAGCGGATTTTGTGGTTTAAGCTTTGCCTCAGATCAGCGTCGTAGCAAGTTGAACAATTGCTATTTTGTTTTCTCAGTATAATGATTATTTCTTTTTCATTTCCAGGCAAACGAGTTTTTCTTCTTTGCTGGTTTATTATCCCTGGTAATGATCATCTTCATGATTATGTCCTATTTCTACAAGTACGTCTACTTTTCTGTTAATGGCGAGAGAAGTGACGACGTTCCCCTCCAAGAAGCAGAGAAAGGAGATGAAAATGATGAAGAAAAACCAAAATAATGACCACTAAAACTGTAAACAAGTCTTACTCTCGATAGCCGCCATATTGGTTTTCTAGTTTTAATGCAAATTGACCACGCGACTTCTGAGTTTGTAAGCAATATGAAATTAATTTCACAGTTATGTTAGGCCCCGTCCACAATACTCTAGAAGAATTTGAAAACGGAGGTTTCACTCTGAAAACGCATCAAATGTTTTCCGTCCACACTACGCCGTAGGAACTTAAAAACGCAACAGCCACTGGTCGTTTTGGATGTGTGTTTGGCTAAGACTCGTTCAAGGAAATCACGTGATTATCGTAACTTCACGATTCGTCATTTGCGAAAAGCTTCGTTTTCAAAATGTTTTCGATCCAAGCGAAAACGAAAAGCCGGCGTTTTCAAAATCCTCAGGTTTGACGAGCGTTTTCGAAAAGCTTCGTTTTCGTGACGGATTAGTGTAGACGGTAGGCCTAACCGTAGAAATAAAGCTGCGTTTTCAAATTTCTCCGGCGTAGTGTGAACGGACCCTTATGGTTTCATTGCTGTCGTGGTTAGTAGAAATCTGAGCTAATTTCGGCGCTGCAGTTGTCCGTTTCGTAAACGGTCGATGCCATTTTCGCGACACTCGGAAATTTATTTAACTATCAACGAATTTTTCTCTACTTAAGTAAAGAAAAACGAAAATTTGTAAGTAACCATTTAGTATCGAACCCGGAACCTCTGTTTCCTAACATCCCTCTGATACCACTACACACCAGGTTGATTCGCCAAATCTCCGCAAAATTTAATTAGAAAACGTGACTTTCTTAAATAGTAATGATAGAATTGCCCCAACCATCAATTAAAAGCTAACCGTAAGCAAACCAGTGTGAATATGACTAATTAAGCATTTGGTGAGTGCGTTTTACTCCATCAACAAATTATAACCATTTTCTACCTTGTCCAGGCCTAAACTAAAGCAGATATGGCATCGTCGATTCTAAAAGGCTTGGTTACCAATGATGGCATCGACCGTTAAAAATGGCATCGACCGTTTTTGAAACCGAAATCAGCTTCGGTGTTTTTTAAAAAGATTAATTGATTGCTTGTGTAGTTAATAAGTCAATGTATAGCATAACCTAAAAATTTCGTTAATGGTTAACATGTGGGTCAAATTGTGGTTGATGCGAATAAGTTTAACTTCTGGAGAGAGCCGATTATTCGAGAATTACCAATTTTTTGTGCTTATTGCAGACCGCATAGCTAAATTTGCATTATACAATACAATTCTTTTAATTCGACTTCTTCATTTGGACGAAAACAAAACTGAACGACGAAAACCGCAGTCAACCTTAAATTTGCCACAAAATATAGTAAGTAAAATGAACGATTATAATACGAAAGCACTGTTCAACTGTAGTATGAAAACCAATATGGCGGAAATTGTGAATTGGTCAATTCCTCAAAAGTTCACTGTGACGTTTTGCTTTCATTTCGTTAGAAATTCTACCTACTACCCCAGGCGTCCCGCCTGTCTGAAAAAGTGAATGGTCTGGGCATAGTTAATAGAGGAAAATGGTTACGAAACCTCGCAAAGCTCTTAGTTGTATGTTTTTGTTTGCTGTTGTGGTGGTTGACCCTGCAAAAATACCTGGCAAAATAGTACAAAAGGTGGTTATGTGCGCTCATAAAACTAACCAATAGAAGCATCGCGATTATGTGATTCATGCGTAGTCAGTGAGTATGAAACAAAAGATGTGCAGGGTCAAGGACCTTCCAACATAAATCTTAGCCTGTTTGTTTGCTTCTTTGATGTTTACCGGCTTCTTAACCATTCCTTCTATTAACTATGGTCTGGGTAACTGAAATATATTTCAAGCACAAGATTTATTCGATTTTCATTTAAAGCATTCAGCAATTTCAATAATTTGTTTTTATTGTAAACGGAATTGAGAAAAGAAATACTGTAAGTGGATATAAGATTTATTAAGTAGTGAAGGATAATTTATGAGTGTTTGGAGTAACTGAATGTATTTTTGAATGTAGTGCTCGAGATCGTAAAGTTGATATCGATTTATGTCGCAAAAATAATCTTCTACATTACTCCAAACGCTCGTGTATTAAACCTATTGAAAAGATATATTTTCGTATTTATTTACGCTTCTAAAGAAGCTGTGCAGACAGTGAATTCATTAGCCAAGACATATTTGGTTATTTTTGTGCCGATATTTCATTTAGGCTAGTCTGATGAGTTTTGTTACTTTACGAGTTGTTAAAGAGATTTTAAATCAGCTAGTTCAAGCGTGGCGTATCTTAAAAACTGCAAACTTCATTTCCTCTATAGTTTTTTCTACCCTTAGTTATCTTGTATTTTGAAATTTGCTTCTGCGTGTAGTTACCTTTTCCACACCTAAATTTACCTGAAGGATATTGTCAAAACTGTTTTAAGAAAAGCAAAGGTTACAGTATTTTATTCAAATTTATGTTCTTCAAGAACTTTGAATTGTCAAATATTAGAATAATATTCATAAAATATGATATCTATACCAACTTATGTAAACCACTAAAAATGTAAAACGAACCACACACGAATAAACTGGGGTATTTGAAGTAACGCTGTACGTTAATGGGCTCGTTGATTGCCTGCGACCAATAGCCGAAAGCGTGGATATCAACACCCCCAAATACAATTTATAGCCGTGAGGATTTTCTATGAACGAATAGTAAATGAGGTGTAGCCGAGTTTAGTATCACTCCTAGAAACGAGAGCGAGAAGTCCAAATGTCTTAGTAGACAATCTAAAAGATTATAGCGAAAAGCCTACAATTTCCTGTATTTTTAAGCCTAAAATTAAGAATAATTTTCAGTTTCAAGAGAAGCGCACGCACGTTCGCTGCCTATTAAACAATTATATTATGATCTCGAGATTTCTATTTAAACAAGAGTTGTTCTGTCGAGGAGCTATCGGCTGATAGTTACCCCGCGGACATTTGATGTACTTAAAACAAATATTAGTTTTAACAACATCAAATTTTCAAGGGGCAACTATCAGACCGACAGTTCCGAGACATAAACACTCTATTGTCTTTATTGTTCATCACTAGATTTTCTTCCGCGCACCAGCTCAAAAATCATATTGAATTATTTTCAACTTTTTAGATGAAAGCCATTAAAGCCAAATCAGTATAAAATACGAAAAAAAAAACAGACAAAAACCCACTTCATACGATTTCAATTGTTTATTTTCTATAATCCCGCTTGTTTACAGAAAAATTCACGGACGAGTACTATCCATCCGGGTATTTTCCTCGGGACGGACACTATGGGCTGATAGTCCCTCTCCGCGAATGAACGCCATCGCGTCACGTGATCAATTTAAACCAATAAGAATCGGAGAAAATTCAGTGGTGAACTATAACGCGAGATACTTGACGAGAGCGCAATCTAAATCCCCTTCCCAGACACTTCGAAAACGCCAAGAAGCGGCCGTCATTTTGTAAACAAGTTCACATTGTTAGGCTCATCACTGTCTATCACAGAATAGATAGTGAGTAGCGTTGCCAATCAGAGAACGGCATAGACAATATGCTTCTGATTTATATTAACAGTGACTAGTAGAATTCTACTACTCTATATTAATGCAAATACCCCAATCTGATTGGCTGAGCTACTCGTATACTATCAGCCATTATAGTTCACCATTAAATTTTCTCCGATTCTTATTGGTTTAAATTGATCACGTGACGCGATATTGTTCATCCGCGGAGAGACACTATCAGAGGGTCTCAATGGGGTTTAACCGTTAGCCGTAAGAGGGCCAGAAATTTAATCGTTAGGCGTAAAAAAGCTTCAAATTTAACCGTTAGATGTAAAACAAATTAAAAACCATTAACCGTGAAAAAAATATTAGCGCAAATTAAAGGTGTCAAATGTCTTGTAAAGACCTCCATTTGCGTATCGTAATGATGATTTAGCTGTTGAATCGGAAGAACTGGTTACTAGTAGAGCGGTGATAACGAAGGCGTGTAGACACGTTTTGATGTTTAACCCTGTGACTGCCAACGGCGCATATACACGCCCTGAGTGAGTGATCGTGCTCTTTGTATCACTTGTGACGTCGTCAATTTAAATGTCACCAGATATTCTTGATAAGCAGATAGTAGAGCTAGAAGAGATCTATCCGCACAACAAATCGACGGCATTCTAAGATAGCAAATTGAAAAACAACGTTATCAGTTTTAATGTGAAAATGGTGGTAAAATGGCCCATTATACGTGTAATTGAACAAGGTCTCATTTCCGGGCTTTGCCCATAATTAACACCCATTTTTTTTATGGCAGCCAGAAAGAATATGAAACGTACGAGGTAGCGAGGGTGAAAGGGCCGAGAAAAAAGAAAGCAAAGGGGCAAGGAAAAAAATTCGGAACGGGCAATGGCAAAAAAGAAAGAAAAAAAACAATCCGGTCCAAAATTTTGGCTTATGCGCGTACGCCAAATTGAAGTATTACACATTTTGGTACCTAATCTTGGGGAAATCTATCTTTTTGGTAAAAGAAAATAGCTTTTTCAGCAAAAATTAAGGTCTATTTTGCGTCATGGCAGCCAAAAAACTGATTTACCAGTCAAAAACGGCATTTTAGTGAAAATTTTGGCAGTCAAAGGTAAAAGGGTGTAAAACGGTAAACCTCATCAAAAATCCTGGTAATCATTATTTGAAAAGAACAACAGGAACAACATGTTTATAACGCCTAACCACATCCAGGCAAATATAATTCCACATACAATTGTTTCATTTCTAGAAGTTAAAAGTTAAAAATTTCTACGTCCCGAAGTACAGCACTGATATGTATTGATGGATCAGAGAAATTCCATTTTTTGTCAACCGAGAATGTTCCCTATACTTTTCATGATTTTGCCATGCTCCACACCATTTCCAGTTAATTATTATTCCAAAAGGTCGAGAGAGCAGCAAAAATATAGAAATTTACAAAAATAATACGACTTTTTTAATTTTCACAAACATGTTTCGACGTTACATCCGTCATCGTCAGTGTGACGGTTATGAAAGTTTACAGTGATTTAAAACGTGCCTGTTACAAATCATACGTTACATTGCGTTGGAAAACAATACGCTAGATAAATTTCGAAGTTAACGGAAATAAAAAGATGCGCGTGCGCGTGCAGCTATAAGGAAAGCGTCAAATTGATGTGTTTGACCTGTTGATTAAGGTCAGGCTTTTCCCACTTGATGTACATAGACTCCTTAAGCTTAACTTGGTACTTAATAGGTGCAGAGTCTAAGATCTTGAAGCAGTCTAAGTTACAAGAGGTACGGCACGACTCTGAAGCCTGCAAATGCTTATAAACGTGAGAAGATCTGTCCGA